>NC_056750.1:523466254-523718754 GCF_019279795.1 Protopterus annectens | reverse complement strand
ACTATCCCACTGGAATATGTTAGTGGCTTCTGTTGGCCAAGGTAGTTCAGGAATCTGGTTTAGCTGAAGTGGCTCTTTTTGCAAATGCCATTTAGTACTGTTACATACTGAGCAAGATGAAAGTACTTTTTCGATATCTTTTGACAGAGAAGGCCAAAATGCTTGTCTTCTCTCCCTTCTTTTGGTAGCTTTGGAACCTGGGTGGCCATGATGCAAAATTTGGATGTTCTCTTATTGTAAGGAAGTAGGAATGACAACTTTAGGACCTTTGAAAATGATACCATCTTTCATCAACATCTCATTTCTGTAAGGAAAATAAGGTTGCACTTCTGTTGGTACACAAGATTGATTTGACGGCCATCCAACATTGATGAAGTGGTTGAGCTTTTACAAAATTGGATCAGTCTTTATATGATCTCTTAGCTCATCAAATCTTGTTGTAGAAAAATGATACACTTCTATGACATCTAAGTCAAAATTCGCTGTATCAAGCTTTTCTGTGGTATTTCTGGGTGATCTGGATAAGGTATCAGCCAGATAGAGAAATTTGCCTTTTGTATAGACCATTTTGAAGTTGTACTTTTGTAATCTGAGCATCATTCTTTGTAGTCTTGCTGGAGCTGTATGCATCGGCTTCTTTAAAATAGTGACTAGAGGTTGATGATCCATCTCAATCTGGATAGCTTGTCCATAAATATAATCATGGAACTTCGAACATGTGAACACAATTACCAAAAGTTCTTTCTCAATTTGAGCATACTGTATCTCAGTTTGGGTAAGAGTTCTAGATGCATAGGCTACTTGTCTATTCCCTTGAAGAATAACTGCACCAAGACCAAAGTTTGAAGCATCACAGGGAAGAATTACTAGTTTGTGGACATCATACTATCTTAATGTAGGCTGACTGGCAATTTTCTGTTTCGGGTCATCAAATGCTTTCTGGTATTGTTCCAACCATGACCAAGTAACATTTTTTGCATGTCAGCTCTTTTAAGGGTGCTGATATTTCACTGAAGTCTGGTATAAACTTGCCCAAATTGTTAGACATACAAAGAAAACACTCTACAGCTTGGACATTTTTTTGTAGCGGGCATCTCAAGAATGGCTGTTTGTTTGGAAGGATCTGGTCGTAAGCCTTAAGTGGTAAATAAATGACTGATATAAGTAAGATCTGGTAGCCTGAATTTATATATTTCAGAGGACTGAGCTTTAGATTCACTTCACGCGCTCTTTCCAGAACATTCCTAAGGTTTCTGTCATGTTCTGCTTCTCCATTGCCTCCAACTAATAAATCATCTACTATTATAGCACACAGATAGCCTGAAAAAAATTGCTCCATTGCATGCTGAAAGACTTCACTGGCAGAATTTATTCCAAAAGGCATTCTGAGAAATCTGTATCTTCCAAATGGCGTACTGAATGTAGTTATAGTGAAGATCTGAAATAAAGCATTATTTGCCAAAATACACACACTGCATCTAAGAGAGAAAAAAAACTGTAGCATTTGGCATGAGTATAGCAACTTTCTGGACTGTATGCATAGAATGGTGGAGTCTCTTTAATGCTTTGTTTAAGTATCTTGGGTCAATACATATTCTGATTTCATCCAAGCTTTTCTCATGAGCAACTACCATGGAAGACACCCATTCAGTTGGTTCTGTAACTAGACAAATCACACCTTGCTGCACCATTTTATCTAACTGGACTTTGACTCTGTCTTGCATAGCTATCAGAACTCTTCTCACTGTATCTAACTGGATTTTGACTCTGTCTTGCATAGCTATCAGAACTCTTCTCACTGATCTGACCACTGGACTGACCTCTGGGTCTAATTTCATGAAGTACACAACTGGAACTTTGCCTAGCCTGTCTTCAAAAATAGCAGCGTACTCTGTGAAAATAACATCGGTAAAACTGGTGCTTACACGATGGACTTCTTTGGTAAAAGAAAGCAGTTTCATTTTTAAACTGTTGCTGAGACCTAATAATGAATGTACAGGTCTTTTGACTACATAAAATTGCACGAAAGCACTACTGAGCCTTTGATTTGAATCTCTTCACCTCCATAAGCAACAAGCTTCACATAATTGGCCAAATTAAGTTGTTCACCAGCTCTTACTCTAGCAAATGTTTCTGGTGACATAACATTGCACTTTGAACCAGTGTTTACTTTGAGCTCTGTGGGTTTACCATTAATCAGGACAGTATAAAACACTTTTTTGCCAGCAGATCTACTGCATTAACCTCTTCACCAACCATTGATACACCATCTACATAGAAAGTAGAGTTGCAGCTTTCTATATGATCAACTTACTTTTGAGTGACCTTTGATTTACAAACCTGTTGAAAGCAGTTTCATTTTTTTACACTTGTGGCATTGCTGACCAAATGCTAAGGACTTTTCTCTTTTGAACTCATGATTGGTGTTACAGTTATAACGTTAACAATGAGACTTGACTTGGGTTTTGCTGACTCACCCTTGTGCAAGTCCATTTTACTGAGCTAGTCTTAGAACTTGCTGGAAAGGTATGGGCTGTCCTTGGAAATCCTTCAGGGGCTGCAGCTGCCATGTGCTCAGGCCTGTGTCTGTTAACCATGTGCTGCATGCTGTCTACATTTTCTCTAGAGGCTGCTGAAACCATGCTCTTATCACTTGCAAGCATGTCTGTGTGCCTTTTTGTAAGCTTGTGTATTTGACAAATCTCTATGGCTTTGTTCAATGTTAAATCACTGTCTCGAACAAAATCTTTCTCACTGCAGCATTATTAACACCACACACAAGCATGTTCTTTATCATCTCATCTTTCAAATCACCAGATCTGCACATTTTAGCTTTGTTTCTCAAGTCAGTAATATAAGCTGCAAAAGTTTCTCCTGGCTTTTTGTCTCTTGTATAAAATAAATGCCTCTCTAATGTTACATTTGCCTGGGGGTTACACATTTCTCTAAATTTACATTTCAAGCACTCAGGGTCCTCCCTTGACTCAGCTTGTACAACAATATGACGGTTTTCCCCTTCTTCTGCATATACTGCTGGTGCATACACAAATGAAAAGGTCTCTTTCCTTGGCTTCTGACCCCAGTAGATTAATCAGAATAAATGCCCTTGTATATGCATCTTTATCAGAAAAAGCTGCTTGTATGAAAATATCATATTCCTGCTCAAATACTCTCTAATTTTCTGAAATATTATTATCAAACACACATAGACTGGGTCTGCAAAATGCCTCTGCCATGCCTTCCATCACACAGTAATAAAGACCCTTGGAATTATGTACGAACTTACATACGTGTCAGAAATTTATGCCAGAAACTTGTAATTACTCTCAACAGCACAACTAACTCTTCAGAATAACTGCACTTTACAAAATGTGTCCATAGCACAGGAACACTTTGAAATCACTGTACTTTGTGAAACAACTCTTATCAGTGTAAGAAACACTTTGAAATGACTGCACTTTCCGAATGAACTGTACACAGCACAAGAAACTTTTCAAAATGACTGTACTCTGACTGCACTTTGCAAAATAACTGTACTTTGCACATAGTAAACTCTTAAAAATAATTGTACTGTAATAAAGCACACACTGCAAACACTTTGCACACTCTGAGATACTTTGAACAACTCTAGTTGTACTTTGAATAGCTTTAGTCAATGCAAAATAGCTCATATCAAAAAGATTGGTCTTTTACTAAAAAAATGCAATTGCTTTGCTTTTGCATATTCATTTTGTCCTTTTACTGTACTCATTATGCTTGTTTGACTTTTATCATGCTCATTATACTTTTCTTGCGCTCATTTTACTTTTAACATGCTTGTTATGTAAATCAGAAGTAATTCTGAATGCTTTCATAAGTGTTTTGACTAATTTTATCAGATACTGTGATTTCAAACATTTAATTTAATCAATAATACATTTTCTGCTTTTCATTTGATTAATAATGCGTTTTGTGCTTTGGAATGCTTTGTATTGGTTTCTCTATGAAATAAATAATTTATGTGAGTTTTAATTACCTAAAATTCATTTCTGACCTTTCTTCAATCATTTGAGCAGGTTAGGATGGATCATTCCTCTATACACCTCCATTTCTAACTGTGCACCTCATGGCTTGACTTCTGGCTTCTTGTTACTCAGAAATCCCAGTTCCGACACCATGTCATTTAGATGTGCTACTTCTGACACCATGTCACTCGTCCGGTTAGGATAAAACAAAAGGTTGTGGGTTCAGTTCAAGCAGCTTTATTACATACAAACACATCAGGATTGAGGCTTAGTAACTTAAACTTAAGTAAACTTATAAACTGGCTGACTACTGCACTCATACATGTTAACACTCTGGCTGTTCATTCAAAATGGACTGCTACCTGCACATGCTAACTATTTATACACATGTGCCCTCACTTTGAAATGCTTCTTAAAGTCACAACAGACACTCTGATCTATCTACAGTAACAACCTGGGATTCTCTTGCTGTAGTATCCCTTGGCTCACATTAATACCACAGATCCCCCTTCTCCAGGCCCAGAGAACAATGTCTGGGTATAAAGGCCATTGGTAGGTGCCATGTTTTCAGTTCTTTCTTGCTATCAAAGCCTGAAGCATCCATTTTGTAAAGGCTGGCTGGTCCATGCCTAGAAATTCTAAACTAAGTGGCCTGTTGGGGAACCATTTACTTCTTTTCATTGCATTGCTATATTAGATGTTCTCTAAGAGAAATACTTGCCTTGAGTGTGGAAAGTAAATTCCATTAGAGACTTCCATACCTTTTGTCTTTTTGCTTGGGCCCTGAGCAAGATGTGCCAGATTGTCCCCACTGCACTTATTTTAATTGCCGTACCATTAAGCACAGTTTGGACTGATAATAATATAAAATGTTGATCCAGCAGATGTTCTCATAATGAAATAAGATGTCTTGATGTCAGCTGCCACTCGTCTGTCAGTATCAGGCTCTCATCAAGGACGATACTCATATCATGGACCCATGATACAAATTCCAGAATATTGCTTTTATTTGTCATCAAAAGCAAAAATAATGGAGTATTTGAAGAATGAATGTTGGCATAAAATGTCATGGCCATGGAATTTGTCAGGTTGAGCTTAAGGAGATTCTATGTCATCTAGGGGGAAAGTGAACACAGGTAGTCTTTAAGAGTAGTAGATGTAGCACTTGGATCTAAGAAAAAGAGCAGTAAAGCTATGTAAGCAGCATGACTGACATTAAATATCTTTCCCATAATGATTTCACTGAGTGATAAAATATATGCCATAACAAGAAGGGAGCCAGGACTGTACCCTAAGACTTGCCATGCTTCCAAGGAATTAACCCCAGATACCACCATCTATAAGCAACCAAAGAGGTACAAAAATAATCAATCTAGTACAGTGCCATAAAGTTGCATTAAGATTGCAAAAGGTTACTAAGGATCCTGTGGTCCATAGTATCGAACATTAGTGAGAAACTGAGTAGGATTGGGATGGAATACATTTATTAATCCTTTACCATAAGGAGGTTATTTACCTCTCATAGAAAGACAGTCTTAGTATTGTGTCCTGACTTCAAACCAGAGAGAAGTACCTGAAAGGTCATGAGAAGTAAGAAAAGAACACATCTTTTTGTACAGAACCTCTCGATAAACTTCTCATTAAATGAGATGCTAGAGATTGGGCAGGAATTTGATTATGCTTGGCTCTCGCTTTATGGGAGAATAAATGGAATGGTCTTCTGTAAATCTGTGGAGGAAATTAACTGCTGCTTATTTGGTAAACAATGAAAGGATCACGACCAGTTCATGTGACTGCCCTTGGTGAAGAATCAATGACTGTACATGGCACTTAACACCCTGGAGAAGAAGGGACATTTCTAAACTTCACTTTCAAAAAGATGGAGATCTCTGCAAATTTTGCTGTTTAGCAAATAAGCACTTCTGTCATTCTTCAACTAAAAGAAACATTGAGCCCTGAAAAAAGCAGAGTCTTGAAACTTACTACTTCAGAAAGATTCACAACTTTATCCAGCCGTGTGTGTGTTAATGTGTGTATGTGTGTGTTTGCACATTCGCATACACACAGGAATGAAATGGCAAGGGAATGGCAAGTAACTTTTATTCTATGATACCAGGAGGTTCCTGAAGTCCACAGTGCCCCTGGTGTATCCTGGTACTGCTCTATTACTCCACAATAGTTTGGGTATGCAAGTAGCTGGGGTGTGTGGAACCATAGTCTCCCTAGCTAAGGGAATGGGGGGGGGGGGGTCTGGGCTGTTAAGCAATTTTTTTTTTTTTTTTTTAATGTTGTGTTAAGTTTCTAATGTTGAAAACTGAAATGTTGCACTTGCACTGTGTTTTTCTGATGTCTGCAGTATTTGATAAATCCATTTGCATGTCTGCCTCTACAGAAAAATACTTCCCCATTCAGGCCAGAAATGTAAGGGGGAACCAGCTGTGAAAATAGTTAACAGATCAAATGCAGTAATGGTTTATAGGGACAAATACTGGAAGACATGCAGACAGTCACAATCATAGGGTGACAGGGAACATGATTAGATATGCATCCACTGACAAAGAAAATCAAGGCATGTAAATCAGCATATTTCAGAAACAATGTGCTGTCAAAGGCAACCCAAGGGAATTGTAGATACAGATTACCCACTTTCCTAGGATTCAGAATAAACACAGTAAAGTCTCACTTAGGCAGAACAACACTCCCTGCTCTGATCTGTTTGTCTTCTGGGTGTCTTTAGGCAGCTGTTTGCAAGACTCTCACCAAATAACCTTCTCAGATATGCCAGAAGCATGCACCATACATACCATACTGTCCCTTTTCTTAGCATTGCTCCAACACTTAAAATTCACCTTGTCTTATCAAATACCACTTGTACACTCTTTCACAATGTACTTCATATGTTCTGTACTAATGCACATTGTAATCTGACCCTATTGTCATACATCATGCCCCATTTCTGAAAAAAAGATACAACATTCTCTGCGTATAGGTAATTCCAGCTCTTACTTAAACACTTAAGTAATGTAAAATGTCTCTCCTGCTCCACCTTCTCGAGACATCTGCTAGTGCTGTAGAATATGATTTCCTCAGGTCATTGAGCTTACTCTGTAGTGTGGATTTAGATTTGGCCAAAACACATACACTGTCATCCTTACCCCCAAAGGCTAAATCTATCACAGTGCTGATATAAGCATGCTTGATGGCATGATATGTGTAGGCTCTGGAGAAAATATATATTTGTTAATTGCCTTCAGCTACTGAATGAACTATACAAATGAGGCTTTGTCCTCAGTTATAATTGGATATTTGGCATACTAATTACTATTTCAAAGTAAAAAAAAAAAAAATCGAGTCCACCAATGAGTCTAAACTTACAAACAGTGTATATGAGTTTAACGCTTTTTTTCTAATTAAACAGAAACTTCACCAGATGGTACAAATTGGAACATTGCTGCTTCAATTATGGTGCCTATAGTAACTGGTAAAACTTGTTAAAATCTTACTTATTCCAGGAGCAGGAAATTCAAAAGGCAAAAGAAATAGGGGAAATGTCTCCCTTTACCCACAGTAATTTGGAATTCCAGGACACTGTACAGATGTTAAACACACTGCCTTATTGGCATATTGGTAGTAGTGCCCTCCTACCCTCCCTGTGGCAGTCTTTCATAGCTCAGAACTCCTCCCACAGCCTGTCTGTGATGGTGAAGGACATATTGTCTGACAAGACCAGGACAGCCCTTCACAGTCACAGGCAGGACCCTTTCAGTTTTCTTGTGACACCGTCAGAGAAAGATCTCTTGGGATATTGCTTCTCTCTCTGGATGATATTAGCTGCAGAGCTCATATAAGAAACTCCTTTTGGGTTTTATTTCCATCTGCCTTTTTTTAGCAATGCTTGATAAATAAAATATTATGCTGATCTTCTTATTCTTTCTTGTGAATAAGTGATTTATCTGACTATATAAGTTTTATAGTGTTTATTTTAAGCTCTATCTAAACTTCTGTGTGGTTTTAACCCCTTTAAAGTGTTTATGGCTGTTTCTGAATGTTGAACTGAGTTTCTGCACTAAGGCAGTGTTAGTTCAGTTCCTTTCGTTGCCTTCTGCTGCTAGAATGTTGCTTGAAGGTTTTAACAGGAAAACTTTCTTTGGGGCTAAAATTATTTGTGGTCATAACACACATTTACAGTATTTTGAATGATTTTCTTTGTTTAAACCACTATTCTGGTGCCATTTTGTATGTGAAACATTAGAAAAGGAGTTTATCTTAAAGTTTTTTCAGTTCTTTTTTCTACTGTTTGGATACTATTGTATGATGTGACTGAATGGATTTACAACATTTTAAATGAATTTCTCATTTAAATTGTGATTCTGGCACCATTTTGATTGTGTGATTGATATTTCTGTTAGGAATTTTACTTAATGTTACACTTAATTCCTGATATAAAGCTATTTGGGGCTGTTTCTGTTTATGTTATGTTGAAAATAGTATGTATTTGTTTAATTATAGTGGGGGTTTATATGATGTGTTTATTGTGCTTTGCATCGAGTTGCTGAAATTGTTGTCTTTTGTCCACAATGTAGTATTCAGCATAGTTTCCATATAAACTTCAGTTTGCTGTTTAGAGAGACCTTTGTAGGATTTGTCTATTTCGTGGTGGAATGACCATGCAACTGGCACTTGTTATTGATCTGGTTAGTCCCCCCCAGACGGATTTTCAGGTATGCCTCCCACACACCATCTTCCCCATCTGCACCTAAAAAAATGAAAGAATATATCAAAAAGAATGCCTCACCCTACAGCTTGTGATTCTGTAGTAGCCTTAGCTTAGGGAAGGCTATCATCCAACTTGCTTTCTGTTGCCTCCAGGTTCTGTGGTGTGATCATAGTGCAACATCTGTGCACAACATAAAAGGTCAAACACATCCTTCAAGGCTGTACCATTGTCTGCTACAGGAAAGGGAGAATATTGATATTTTCCCCCAGGATATTCTCCCTCTAGTCTAGTGTATGCCAAAAAGAGAGAGCTCAGCAGTCTGTGACTTAATTTTTCTTTTCCTTTTTTTTTTTACCCGATGGCTAGCTACATTGTTCAAGCAGTTAATTGTAGGTTGCATACCCAGGTTATGAATAACTCCAATGCTTCCATCCCTGGTCAGTCTGCTAAGGATCCTCCCTTTGAATGGGATCCTGTGTCTGAGGATTCTAACCAGTTGGGTTCCTGTGATGATGAACAGGTAAAAATACCCAAAGAGATGTTCTCTTTTTCCCATATGTTGACTAGATTTTGAAATGTATTCAGCTGGGAGCTATCTTTGGCTGCCCCCGAGATTAACAAGGTTTGTGGTCTCTTGAGGATGAGGCCCCAGACATCAACACATTTCCTCCATTAATCCCAGTGTTGGAGGATGTCTTCAAGAATGCTTGTATTTCCCATCTCTTTACTGAGGCTTTGCCTAAGAAAACATTTTAAAAAAATTGGTTAGAATCTCAGGGAAAGAAACTGGCCTAGGGTGTTTAGCTGCCAGTGTTTTGTGTGGAAGTTTGTGTTGAGTTGCATCTACAGTTTAGATGAGTTTTCTGCATCGATGTCTGCAGAGCAAAAGATCTGTGCTAAAGATATTGTTTCCAATGTTTCTCAGGTGTTAAAGTATGCATTAATGCCGAATGACGCACTGCTACAGTCATCCCTCTTCACAAAGGAGGAGTGACTACAGACCCTGAGAACTATCGCCCCATTAGCCTGACAAGTCTGATATGCAAAGCTATGGAACGCATATCTCCAAACTCTGGATCCCACACAGTTTGGTTTTGTGAAGTCTAGATCATGCCTGCTCAACCTGGTCAACTTCTTTGAATCAGTCACCAGAGCTGTGGATGAAGGCAATGTAGTTGATACAGCCTACCTTGATCTGGCCATGGCCTTTGATACCATTCCCCACTCAGGAATCGTAGAAAAACTCACTAAGCTAGGCATCAACCCCTATATCACTAGGTGGGTTGCAAACTGGCTCAAAGATAGAACCCACAGTGTGAAAGTAGCTGACTCCATGTCAGACTGTCGACCAGTCAAGAGTGGAGTCCCACAGGGTTCGGTCCTGGGACCTCTCCTGTTTGGTATCTACTTCTCTGAAGTCCAGGCCAACACGAAGGGACTCTGGCTGACAAAGTTTGCAAACGATTGCAAGTTGGGAGCCATAATTAACTCCCCAAGTGATGTTGACATCCTACAGAAAGGCCTCACTGAGACCAATGACTGATGTCAGAACCATGGCCTTAAGCTCAATGCCATAAAATGTGTTGTCATCCCCTTTGGGAAAAACCCATTTCCCATGAATTACCACATCGATTGTAGTCCACTGAAAACAGAAGGTGTCATAAGAGATCTGGGAACACAGGTTGACAGCAACCTCTCATTTGACCACCACATTGCCACTGTGGTCAGAAAGTCCTTCTGTGTGGCACATCTCATTATTAAGGGTTTTGCGTCCAGGAAGAAATAGGTCATTGTCTCCCTCTACTCTTCCCTCATTAGGCCAATCAATGAGTACAATGCCCCATTTGGCATATACTTCACTAGACACCTACAACAACTGGAGAGGCTGCAAAAATACCTCACAAAGAGGATCTTAGGCCTTAAACACGTGTCCTATATAGACAGACTAAAAAAACTCCAACTATTATCTGTCTCATATCGCCTATTTAGAGGTGATCTCTGCTTGACTTACAAAGCCATATCTGACCCAGCTCTGTTAGAAATGCTACATCTAAAGAAATCCCAGTCACTCTGCACTACACACTCCAGAGACCTCATCCTCATTACCATAATCAACAGAACAAGCTGGGGGGAGAGGTTCATAACCCAGAGACTGCCCATGCTATGGAATAGACTTCCCATACATGTCAAGCGGAGTGCCTCACTGGCCCTCTTCAAGAGAAATCTTGATGAGTGTATGGGAATTAGAAAATTTACCTGGGGATTACTCCAGTGGCTCTACGTGACAGAGGCTCTGGGAACTAAAGTTGGGTGGCACAATGCCAGGGTAAACCTATGGGCTAGGCTTGTAAAGGCACCGGGGCCATTAGTCTAGTACACACCTATGAAACCTTGAACCTATGAAAAAGTGCCTTGGAGGGGACCGATACTAGTTCTACAAATGCAGTTTGTCAGTAGTGACAAATGTTCACCAAGTGCCTTGCTCCAGTAGCGGCCCACAGTCAGACTCTGGTCACACATGTCCATACTTGGATGACTTACAATCTGTGCAGAGTCTGCTTCCAGGTGATAGGAATCACTAGAGAAGGTCTCAACCTTACCCTCTCATCTAGGGCTCAAGCTGAGTTTCCTAAAGTTGTGTCTGAGACCATTACAAAAGACTAATCTTTATGGGATGCTTGATTGACTCCAGCAAGAGAATGGTCTTTCTGTCCAAAGATAAGGTTCTGTTGTACCAGATGGTGTTGCAGAAATTCTCCAAGAGGAATGTTACCTTAGTGAGAGAAATCCTAAAAATTCTTGGACTGATGGTGTCAATAATTCTCATATCACTGGCTTGTCTTCACATGATAAATATTCACAAGAAAAAAAATTGAATGCTATGTCAAAAAGTGTTGGACTTAGCACCTTCATTCCCTGAAATTCTGTTTGCCAGTTGAATATCAGTTCAGGGCTTCCTTTCTCCTATCCAGTGCCAGTACAGTCTGCCCAGTCATATTCTTCTGACTTTGCACGGGGAGCTGTGTCGATGGGGATGCAAGAGCAAGTCAGTTGAGGACCCAATGACACACAGAAGCCCAACAGTATCAAGAAGATGTTGGCAGTCATTCACACCTTGAAAGTCTTTCACCACCTTTGGACTCTGAATCCTCTTCTAGTGGTTACAGACAATACCATATTGATGTGGTACCTAAATAAACAAGGAGATACATGGTCTTAATCTCTGTGCCGGTTGGCAATGATAGCCTGTGAGAAGGCTTCTCAGCATTGTCTGACTCTCCAGTCATCATAAATACCATCAGAGCAAAGCATTGTTGTAGACAGATTAAGTAGATACAGGACAGGCCCACATGAGTGGAAGCTCAAGGCAGGGTTTCCAGGATCTAGTCCAGATGTGCGGAATGGCTTATATTGATCTTTTTACAGCTCCTTTCAAAACAGACAGCAGGTGAAACTCTGTTCCAGACTTCCTGATCTCATAAATAGAAAAACATACCACCCAAATGTATTATTCCACATTCACAGGACAGAGGTAGAATCACAGCAGTCAAAAATTCAGACATGTAGGTCTGTGGCTCTCTTATTTTGAAGCCTATGATTTGATGCATTGTAAAATAGCATTTTAATTTAAGGTACTCTACTGTGTCTCTAGTGTGCTCTATTTACAGCCACAAGAATCTCAACAGATGTAATTATTTCCAAAGATTAAGTATACTCCAGATTTACAGCATCTGAATTTGTCACTAGTTATTGTACTGAATATCTGAAACTTGGATTACAATCATACGGAAGATTGGATTCTGTGCAAGTCAAAGTAGGTCCGAATCAACCCATTTGGTAGAATCGGAAGATCGAATGCAAGAATGTAGAAATGTACAACAGTGAATGCAATACAGTATTTTCATGCAGATCACACTATAGTAGGGATTGAAAAATGTACCCTTTCCCTCACTATAATGTGATTTCAGAGTTTGCATATCTAAGTAGCAGGGGGTGCGGAGGGTGCAGGGTAGGCTTGCCCCCCTGCAAACATGTTCTTTAGTGTGCAATGCACAGTAGTTCCATTTGCGGAAGTGTGGTGAATGTTCGAATTATGTCAAATTCGAATATTCACCACTTCCGTGTTTGACTTTTTTGTCTCTCGCTGCAGTGGATTTCCGTTTTTACGGATCATAGAAATGATAATTCGCTTGCAGTGAAATCGACAAAATGATAGTAAACCATGAAACTCATAATGGTTATGTATGAGTAGTCTAGCCTTTCTGCTGTACCTTTTTTTTACATGTTCTGTTACCTATAAGCTATTAGTTTTAATTTTTCTCCTACCTTAGCATAGTCTGTATGAATTACATAAACTTCTTAGGGCTTACACTCCCATCTCTTTTTCCTTCCTTCATCTCTTCATCCTCTTAAACTTCATACTGAGGATGCTGACTTGCATATTCTGGTCTGAAGTTATGGAACTGGTTAGCATCATGTGTTTAGTCTACACCTAACTTAGCATGTCCAATCAAAACCCATCTTAATAGAAAGCCACTGTTACTCCTAGTTGCCTAGCTAGGCAAATGATCTAATTTCTACTATGTTTTAAACATTATGACCACTGACCTGGTGATAAAAAAACTGTATGAGAAACAGATTGTGTATGTGTTGTTTGCTGGAGCATTGACAACTGTTTATTGCAAATGCTCAAGTCTTGTAAGTTGCTGTATCATTCACAAGGTTGTGACAGCCAAAACTCCATTTTATACCAGTCCCCTTATCCATTCCATAACAGTGCAAACAATAAAAATAAATAAAAAAGTGTGTTTAATGTTGTTAGGCTGTTGTCATGCAAACAGTGACTAGCCTTGTAATATGGTCCATGTTGATCTAATAAGGGCATGCTGATTTATAATGTCACTGTTGTCACTCAAATAGTTGCCACTGAAGTGCTCGTCAGGGAAGGAGTTTCATGGTTCACTGTTAATTCATGGTTCACTGTTAATTCATAAAAAACATGATTTAATAATAAAATCATAAAAAAATATTAATTGTTAAGCACTTTTGTACCCAAAATGTGTCACTGACTTCCTTAATGTCTCAAACTATTTATAGAGATCATTGCTTCTGGAGATAAGATACTTGGGTGAAATAAGCAGGGCTTTCTTGTGTAATCACAGGACTTAATTCTCAGAAAGTCGAGGTAGTAGGTGTGTCCTCACATTCAGAATTCCCACTAGAACAGAAGTCTGTATGAACTGTGAACGTCTGCTCCGCAACTGGTTGTTCTAACTAAAATAAGACGTGGAGCAGCATTTTCTACCTAAAACATATTTTAGATAAACTTAACATATGCATGTTTTATATTTGAAAACATGGAAATTCATCATATTTAAAAGTTTTTTCACTTAGAAAAATAAAGTTCATTATCAATAAAACGTGCAGAAAAAAATCAACTCACAGGTTTAACCTTGGTATTCTTTTTATTTGGTTGTATGTTAATTGATCTCAGTATATGTCAGAATAAATTTTTTTTTATAATGCCATTGCCAATGAGCGTCCACAGTAACAAGTTTAATATATTATCTGACATTGTCCTTTTCTTTCTTCCTCACTAATGGGTTTGGATCTGATCCTAGGATCCGATTTAACCACATACTGTAGACTTCGGATCCAGCTCTCAAGCTCCTCCCTGTACCCATAATGCTCTATTACATCCCCATTGCCTCGTATCTCATTTGCCACCATTGTGGTTAGACAGTTTCTGCTCTTGAGCATTGCAAACATATTTATTTCCTATTGTTAATTGTTAAAATTCTCTAGTCTTCCCTTAAACTTTGCTAGTTTTGTTTCTTACATCCTCCCTCTTTGTTGTCACTGGCATTAGGGATTTCTTTTGACTTTTCTACTAAGTTTTTAGTAGTCTTTGTACCATTGTTGGTACCTTCTGTTACCTGATTGAACAGGTATTTCTGTAAATACCATAGCTGGTTTTTTTCATCCTTCCTTCCTTTTTCAGGTTGTTTTCTAATAGTTACCATTTTTTCTGGTAATTCCTTACTAACAGCTATCCTCTTTTCTGTAAACAAAAAAAGTTATTTTTAATTTAGGGTTTGTTCTCCTTTTAGTTATGTCGGACAATCCAGCGTAATTTAAGAAGTGCACTTCTTGAAGTGCATTTATTGTCTTGAACCAGACAACTTTAACATAGCCTGTTCAGTTTGGTATACTTTTCATCCTAGAACCTTTGGCTGACAGGTGAAATAAGCTCATCCTCAAAGGTTTACTTCCTGCTTCTTCTGGGGCTCAACCCCCTCAAAAACACCAAAATGTGTTTCTTTAGATTCCAGGAACAGGTCTCCTCTGAAGTCCCCAAAGGCATCCTCGGAGCCAGTAGAAAAGATTAGAAAAATCTCCAATCTGACCTCCTCGGATCCAAAATCATCCTTGGATCTGAAAGGATCAACTCCTATAGTCATACCTCCTTTGCCTTCTACTACTTCTTCAGATCCTAAGCCCTCATCTGAGATCCAGTTCATCTTGTAGAAGCCATACTCCAGAGTAAGCAGTAAAACCTATTTCACCTTCTCTGCCCAGTCGGTTATTCCAAACTCCAAAGAAACATTCTCAACCCCCTTCCACAGCATCTTCTAGGTCTTCCATACGTCTGTCAGAGGCAGATATGGATAGGATGATGCATAAATTCTTCAGAGCTAGATGGGGGTTCTGCCAGCTCCGTCTCCTACTAGATCCATGAATGTGCATGTGAAGTCCATTATTTATCCCTCTCTAATCTGACTCGTGATTTCATAGTCTCAGGATCTGAAATCTCTGACAGGTTTGGTGCCAGATCCAAGGAGAGTTCTTTCCTCCACTGTGATGATTTTCCTGACGAGCTCTGCTATGATACCCTCAGATGAGAGTGGGTCTTGTAGCCCAGATGTCAGTGCTGGATCCAAGGGGTTGAGGTAGCTCTGTTTTTGTCAGATACATCCTCCTCTTGGAGCTTTTGCCATGGACAGCTCGGATCTGATTCTTCCCTGGTGGCTCAGATCTGGGGATGGCCTTGACCTACCTTCTCAGTCTCCAAGGACAGAGGAAAGGATATCCGCTGGTCCCTCTGCATTCAAGGTGGTAGGAAGGGCCTTCTCTCTCCATAGACAACCATCGCCTCATGTTTTGGATCCTATCCCCTATCCTTCATTGGCTGTGAGCTCTGAGTGTCTCCAGTTTCACTAGAGGAACTTCCTCTCTCTTCCAATATCTCCCCTTAATGTCCCATAGAGGAGGTTCCTCAGAAGTGGACATGTAAGAAGAGACACATAGACTCCCCCATAAAGTCTCTTATGGAAGACACTAATTTTGGTGAGGGAGAAGAATCCCTCAGATTACCACCTCGTGACACCTCCTTTAGAGATATTACAGAAATCCTTAAGCAGAAAGGTGGCTGGTCATCCCAAACTCCTTCTCCTAAAGATTCATTATTCCTGGAGGCTGTTGGTGCTGGACCATCTAAATCTTGGGTGACCCCCCCCCCCACCGGATGAACATATTGTCCTGGTTTCCTGCCGGACTTGGAAAGAGCTGGTCACTGCTGATCCCATCCACAAGGGCCTGGATCAGTTTTTGCCCCTTCTCTGACAGTTCTCACTGGAACAATGGAGTTCCTGTTGATGCTATGGTGGTGGCGGCAGCCACTAAGAAAGAGCTGCCAAACCAGAGCTCATATGTCTATCTGCTGAATAGGAAGCCCAGACCATTGGGCAGATTTGGAAAGTGAGTGTTCGTCTCATCTACCTTCACTCTGAGGTCACTTAATTGTCTGGCACAATTTACTAGGTTGCAGAGAGATTTGACTAAAGAGCTATCAAAGTCTCTCTCTGAGTCCATGTCTGCTGAGGATTTCAAAAGGACTTCCTCTCATCTGGCCACTCTTTTGTGCATTTCAACCACCTTGATGAGGTTAATCTACAGCTGAAGGTACCTCTCAAGCAGCAGGTACAGGTATTGCAATAAGGAGACATGCCTGGATGTGGCTGAGCATCTTTGTGGAGCCCTTTAAAATGTTTTTTATTAATGTCCCTTTTGATGGCACTTCATTGTTTGGACCCTTACCCATAGTGAAAAAGATGGAAAAACCCTGTCTGTCATAGGAATCAAATTTTCTACCCCTCAACAGACCTTTTCTAGAAACCAAAGAGGCAGTAAGAAGATGTGGTTCCATAAATCTCAGGGGCTTTTCTAGAATTCACATGGTGACAATTCCTCAAGAGGCAGAGTATGAAATGTTAATGGTAGATGGTGCCCTAGAGGCAAAAGAGGCCTGCAGAACCAGTGCTTTAGAAATTCCTTTTTAGACAAGCCATATCAGCACTCCTGAAGTGCTGTCCGACTGTCCATCTCTGCAGGCAGTTAGGAGTCTATCCTCTTTGCACCTAGACACCTGGGCAAATATCACAAAAGATTTATGGGTGCTAAGAATAATATCCAGAGGTTACTACATACTCTTTTCCTTTCATTCTTCTTGTCAGAGGAAGAAACTACTGAGGTTCCACCCTGTCAAAGGAGGGAAGCAGCACAAGCAGTACAAAAGCTGCTAGAAAAAGAGAGTCTTCCAGCAGGTCCCACCCAATCAGATAGGATTTGGAACTTATTCATGCTTCTTTTTAGTGTGAAAGAAAACAGGGGACCTCAGACCCATTTTGTGTCTAATTGGCTTTAACCAGTGCATGAAGAAGATAAAGTTCTGAATGGTCACAGTTCAGTTCATCCTGCTCTATTTGCGCAAGAATGACTGGATGTTCTCTATAGAGCTTCAGGATGCACACTATGACATAAAAATAGACAGATGATCCAGAAGGCATAATCACTTTTGGCTGGGGGTCAATCATTACCATTTCAGAGCCCTGCCCTTTGGATTCACCACAGCCTCCAGCATGTTTACCAAATGCATGGCAGTACTGGAGGTCACTTGGGCTCAAAGGATTCCAGGTGTTTCCATATCTAGACAATTGGCTGCTCACCACTCCCAACAGGCATCACCTTCAACAAGCCAGGGACTATTTGCTCCAGATTTGCAATGCCTTGGGAGTTTCAATTAGTCCTGCCAAGTCACTGCTTACCCCAGTTCAGAGCATGGAATTCATCAGGATGCTTTTGAATATTATGACTCAGGTGGCACTTTTACCCTTCCACCACATTGCTTCTATAAGATATCAGGTGCAAGATATCCTTTTTCATCCTCTTTCAGTAAGGCCAGTGCTTCTGGGGTTTATGTCAGCTGCCATGGTACTGCTTCCCTTAGTACGCTTCTTTATGTAAATTCTCCAGTGGTCCTTTGCTGTACAGTGGTCCATTCTACATCAGACCCTGTCTTTTCAAATAAAACTCACTTCTATTTACAAGTGCCACATTTGTGGGTGGATTCAGTCCAATAATCTTTCTGGGCAGACCTTTTGTTCTTCTGAATCCAATTGCTGCAGTGACCATGGGAGGGCATTTCTTAGGAAGGTGGTCCAAGGCATGTGATCCCTCCATGAGAGCAAATTACACACAAATGTCCTAGAGATGAGAGCATTTCTTTTAGCATTGCAGGCATTTCAAGAATCTCTCCCCCTGGGGACTATTGCAGTTTGGATGGACAATGCTGGGTGGTACATCAACAAGCATGGAAGAACCCAATCTTACCCCCCCCTGTGCCAAGAGGCTATGACAGTTTGGGAATGGGTGATCTCTTCAGAATGCTTTCTGATAGTAATGCACATCCCAGGGAAAACCAATGTGCTGTCAGACAAACTAAGCAGATTTTTTCTGATGCCTTTTGAGTAGTCTCTCAGCGAGTCAGTGGTGAATATGATCTTCTAAAGTTGGGGCCAAACTTGCTGTGACCTATTTGCCACACCCCTCTCAACAACAAATGCAGCAAATACTTCCCTCAGGGGGAGTTACTGACAGATGCTCTGCTTCACGCTTGGCCCTCGAGTCTTCTTTATGCTTACCCTCCTCTTCCACTGATTCCAAACTTCTTAGAGAAAACAAGCAGACTGAAGAGCCCAGTAATCCTCGTTGCCCCCTTCTGGCCTCAGCAAGATTGGTTCCCCTTTCTGTGGTCTCATCCTTGTATCCTCCATGGATACTGGAGCATCATCGGGATCTCCTATCTAACCCATTGGCGATTCAACATCCCAACTTTCACACCTTCGAGTTAACCACAAGCTTTTCTCCACTTCTAGTAATAGACAGTCCAGGCTCTCTTCCCCAGTTCATGATCTTATTTTGGCTTCTGAAAAAGCTTCCACCCAGAAAGTGTATAGGAGCAAATGGAAAAGATTTTCTATTTGTGCTTCTGACAAACACATCGACCCCTTTTTGACTCCAACTAATGCAATTCTTCATTTTCTTGCAACCCTTTTTAATGAACGGGACAGTTTTTCAACAACTAAACTTCAGTTGGCAGCAATCTTAAATTTCCATTCAGGAAGTAAATCTTTTTCCCTGGTTTCTTCCAGATTGTTAAAGCATTTATGAAGGGAATTTTTCTTCTCAGACCTCCAATAAAGGGAACTTACTGTGGTTCTTCAGGGTTTAACTCAGAAACCATTTGAACCTTCAGGCAAATGTGATCTAAAATTTCTATCATGGCAAATGGTCTTCTTGGTGGCTATAACTTCAGCGAAAAGAATTTCTGAAATCCAGGCTCTGTCAGCAAAACCCCTTACATGGTTTTCATAAAGTCAGGGTTTCTCTGTAGAATAACCCTTCCTGTGTACCTAAAGTGGCTTCTGAAAATAACATCAACCAATCCATTCATTTATTATTTTTTTCCAAATTTTTCCTATATGGGAGAGTACATGCTACATCTCCTTCATGTGCACCGACAACTGCATTTTTATCTGAACAGAACAGTTTAGAACGTCAGACCAGCTTTCCATATCCTTTTCCTCAGTTTACCTGGTTCAATCAGTTTCTAAAGTTACCCTAGATAAATTGATTACAGACTGCATTTCATTGATTTATTCTCAAAAAGGTTTAGTTTTACCAAGACCTCCTTGAGTTCATTTAACTCGATCCTTGGCTACTTCATCTGCCTTTTGGTCAACGACTTCTACTGATGACATTTGTGCAGCAGTCACATGGTCCAAAACACACACCTTTATTTCACATTGCAAGTTGGACATCATGTCTAGAAATTTCTAGAAATATAGTCTCCTTTGGTTCAGCAGTGCTCTGAAATATCCTTTCATGAGGGCCACCTAAGGTTTACATAGCTTGGGGACTCTGTCTCATAAGCGATGAAGAATGAAAAGGGCAACATCAGATTTATAAGTTACTTACTCACCATAACTAGGCACCTGTGTTGTCCACTTTCATTCTTCTTCGCCTTCCCTTCCATCCATCCCCCATTCCTTTTTTTTCCTTCTGGAGGAACATAATGGATTATGTTTGGAACCTACTGTTCCAGGTTTGAGCCCTATCTTTATTTCCATCTATACTTTCTTCACTGGACCAGGGGGAGATTAGGCAGCAAACTTGATATGAGGCAATGGGGATGGAATAGAGCATTATGGGTAGAGGGAGGAGCTTAAGAGCTGGATCCAAAGTGTAGTGTATGCATCAAGTTCAATCTGAACCCATTGCGTGAGGAAAAATGAAAATGGGCAACACAGATACCTAGTTATAGTGGGTACATAACTTACAATTCTCTGTACTGAAAGGAATTCATTAAGTACTTAACAAACAGAAAGCTCTGTTTAATAACGTTTCATTTCATCTCATTTTACTTTACTTGCAAAATTATTAAGTGACAGTAAGACAACAGCACAACAAATAGAAATCTGCAATGTTCCTATTCAAACAAAATTATAAAAGATTTCTTAAATGTGACAATGAGAAATATATATATTTAACTTATTTGTGAAATAAGACTAGTCAGGGGTCCTCATTCCTTAATTATAGTGGTGCATATTCCAAATCTAGCTAATATTCCTTTCCTTATTAACTAACCCAGAAATGCAAGATAAACCGCTAACAGATTTTAGAGCCTTTCCTGAAGCATTATCTTACCATAAGTTAAACTCTCATTTTAGACCACATCATTAGATGATGTCGGGACCCACTAGAGCAAGTCCTAAAAACACAGACTGAAAGGCTGTAAAAACAGACTTACATATAATGAGGCCAAGGAGACCATTTCTCAGAATATTCCCTTTTTTTTCAGAAGTATGGAGATCTCAGAGTTAGTATATGTGTTTGGGGGGAAGGTGTGGGGGGATTCAGGAAAACTAGTCCTCCATATCGGGTGTGCGATGGGGGAGGGCTTGCCCTTTGTAATGAAAGAAGTTTAAAGGAGTAGAGCAATGTTCAAAATTTACTCTTCTTCTGCATTTTCAATCTTTCTTCTTTTTTTGTTTGGAGAGTGGGTACTCAGCATTTTGAGTGCCAACATTTCAGTAGTAGGTTAGTCCAGCCATAAATATTTAAACAAAATGGTACAAAACCTAAGGTAATTCTTGCTTGAAACCTGAGTTTGTATATCTTATCCCAGAGTGAGATTTTGTGAAAAGCAATAAGTAACATCCATTTAAAGATTTTTTAGTAGAAAGGATATGGAAAAGTGAAGCTTCCATTTCCTGCAATGAAGCATTATTGATTCCAGATGGCTTTTATGAATCTGTGAGATACGGGGTGATAGGCAGCTGGGTTTCACTTTAAGAACTAGGTAGACATTCTACATGTTTTTATTTCTAGATGGTTAGATGTCTCATACAGTGAGCTCTCTCTTCCTGTTGTCTTGTGGAGGTATACCTGGAGAACATACACAGACACTTACATGTGCCTGTGTACATACACACACAGACATATACCAATAAAAATGCAAATTCAGTGTTATATATTTCACTGTTTGCATACAACAAAAATATTTTCTCCTGTATTGTATGTTTGCCGCATAATATACTTATGCAATTTATGAGAACTAATATAAATTAATCAAACTGTAATTAATATCACAAAAAGTGTAATAGAATGAAATTAAACTAATATAATTAACAGTTTCTGACCACAAAGATGAAACAAATCAGAAGTTTTGAAATATACTTATAACCTAACATTAAGTCATACAATAATTTTAAGAAAACTACTTGGCTAACAAAAATCATAACATGAAGAAATCAAATCCTGACATAATGTATTTCATTAACTGAAAAGTAATAAAAATAGTTAAAAAATAACCTAAACATCAAGCCAGTTGACATGGAAAATGGCATGCAGATGACTGCAAATAAAATACTTCATAGATTATAAAAATGTAAATTCATTCCAAACCCTTGTCCTGCCCTTCCACAATGTTTAGGAGTTGAGGAGAATTAATGATATGAGCACATGGGTTATGATTCAGAGTCATTCACCACACTAAGTAGATCCAAGGGGAGAGAGATGCAATGAAAAGGATACCTCCTGATTCAGAGACAAATATGCAGTATGGCTGAAGGAAACTATTGAACAGCAAATATGTACCTTATATGCACAACATCAACAACCATCCTAGTACACTTCAGGGACAGCTACAGTTGTTGTTGGGTCTTTCGGCTTTTCCCGGTTAGGGGTCACCACAGTGGGACTTTGGTCCACTAATGACTGGCAGTAGATTTTTACATGCCGAGTTGCCGTCCCTGATGCACAACCTTCAACGAAGGTACGCCCATTCCACACAGAAGATGCTCTAGCTGAGAATCGAATAGGACAACATCTTACTGTGAGGCGACAATGCTACCGCAGCACAGTATGAGGAAAAAAAATGTTCCGTAGGTAACTATGTAACTATCAAGTCTGTATACCAAAACTCCAGTAAGTAAAACAACTAAAGCAGGGTCAGACAGGATTGTGGCCGCTTTAATGAAATGTTTGAAAGTGTACAAAAACAATACAGTTGCACACTTTAAGTAGTTGTGGATATGTTTATATTATATTTTGTTAAATATACAATGGTGTTTCCTGAGCCTGCGTTGTTTGTTTTATTTACAGCTATATTATGTATGAAGGTTGCCATCATTAAACACACACTGCATCACAATTACATTGAAATTCACCAGTGTCTTATACTTCATTCCTCACTATTCTGTCAGTGCTCTATATATTCAGGAATGTAATGTGGTGTGTAATATGAGCTGGTAATGTGCTTCTGAATATTTTTTGAGATTTCCCCTCCCAAGGAGCTGGTATAAGTAATTTGGGGAGGAGCCCCCCCCCCCCCCAAAAAAAAGATTTTTTTTTTCTGATTGAAAGTTTTCAGAATTTAGCTTCCTGAAAACCATCAGGCAGATTACTTCAACAGAGGGTGGGTATACCTTCAGTAGAAGGACAAAGCCAAATATGTTCCTTTAGAAGCATAACTTGTGAATCCATTAGCATACAACTGGTACTGTTGTACACAGGAGCCCTTCCTCCTCCATATTGTGTGATAAAACATTTATTTAGCACAGAATACTACTTACTGTTAAATCATGTGTGTGCGCTTGTGTCTTTTTGTCTGAGTGTATTTGTGTATGCATTTTTGTAAAGGTTTTCTTTTCCTAGCATGTACAAGGGCTAGATTATTTTCTCTACCAGAAACAACCCTAGATTGCCTAAGCTGCAGTCACTTAATTTATAAAAATGTTTGCACTGAACAACATGAGAGTTGCAGTATACTGCTCTTTTTTGAGTTTACAGTTATTTGGGTTTGAACATTCTTACTGCTGCACACATTTTGGTCACATCTTATAGTCTTTTGATTGATTCCCTTATCCTCCATTTGCCTGCTGGATGATTCTGAGCCCTTGGAAACAGCTAGTTATACATAATAGATGTATTAGGTTAACAGAGAAATAAACAAATGAAAAGGAAGTCCTTTGAATCAACATCATCTACAAAGTGATTTGTTTTCAATAGGAAAATGCACAATAGTCATATTATAAATTAGCAAAATGCCAATAAAAATCATACTTTTAAAATAACTATGAATAATTCCATAATAAAAACAGACAGTAAAGCATAACAAAAAACAAAGAATACTGAGCACGCAACAGCGGGCAAAATTAATAGCATTTTATTTACAATCACCTTTTAGTGTTCATTACCATAGATATCTAAAAGTCACATAGTTTGCTGCTGTTCTTTTTACACACTGTACTGTTTTTGCAGTCCCACTTGGGAAGATGTTTTATAAACAGAATATTTAACAGTACATGGAATATTTTCAATCATGCATTTAGACCTTAGAAAATCATGATTAGATTTGTCATGTCTGAGTAAGTAGGTCAGGCTGCATTCCATGAAAATATTTCTGAAATTTAGCCAGGCTTCTGGTACAGAGGCATGGTATCCATCTGCCTAACTGTAAACCTAATTTCAAGAACTACAAGAGATAATATTAACGGCTGGCTTAGAAAATATAATGAGGTGGACGATGACCAGCTCTTCTGTCTCAGAAGGTGAAGATTGAGTCTCTCAGGACATCTCAGGCTTTAATCAAAGTGATAAAAACAGTGTACTGATATGCAGTAGCACCCCCCATAGCTACAGTAATTGACCAGCCACTGTAAGCCTGACAGTTCCAAAATCCACGTTTGCTGCTCCCAGTCGCATTCCTCACTCTCTAATTCTAGTAAAGAGTAATATGGGGGGTGTCTTCTTGAAGATTTTTGGAACTGACCTGGCGAAGTGTGATGTACGAGTTGCCCAAAAATGAGCAAGTGGGGGAATCTGGGATGGATTATTTCAGAAGCTTGGGGGAAAGAGCCTGAGGCTGTGTGTGGCTGGAGGAGGAAGTAAAAAACAGAAAATACTTCTCAAATTTCCATATGTCACATTATACATTCTCATCAGGCGCACACACACACACACACACACACACACACACACACACACACACACACGCACACATGCACACACGCGCGCACACACACACACACACACACACACACACACACACACACACACACACACAAGCTGGTGTAACCACATTACTGTTAAAGCCACATCTGCAAATATTACACTGCATAAGTATACATACCTTTATATGACTAGTAGTGCCTTTTCAGTTTGTTTTTATTTCAGGAACTCATTCTATGACTGTTTTTTTTTCAAACACCTTTATTGAATTATCCCTTGTGACATAGGCAAATTTACATTCATATAAAGTAATCAAACTATATTAACATAAATATTATACATCATATATATTGCTATATATTATATAATCTAAGTCATATCACATAAATTATTCAATTCTTGCCTTTTTTTAAACAAGAAACATCTTTATTAAGCCAATACTTACTACATGGGCAGTCATACATTTACATAAATGAAAACAAACGACACAGATACAATCGTAGTCAGAAGCATTTTACATCACAAACCATACTGCCACACTCCCAGTTGCAAACATTGTACATCACATATAATTTACCCAGTCTTTCTCACTCAAACATTATATTGCTCATTTAAGTCCTGCCACCTTTTAGACCTCATTCCTGCTTTGTATATATTGTTCCCGCAATTCCCATTTTTTCCTATGTAGTTTGCTTCTACCCTTTTCTAAAGATCTCAATTCCAGTTGTTTTATCTCTACTATTATATTCACTACTTCCAGTATAGTTGGTTTAGATTTTGATCTCCATTTTGTAGTAATTGCTTTTTTGGCAGCCACCATTATTAGACACATCAAGGCCTTACCATGTCTAGGCAGTTCTGATTCAGTATCATAGCTCAGAAAAATCATCTCACTCGTCAGACCCATCTGCCCACCCAACATCTCTTACAGTGCATCCCACAGGGAATCCTTAAAGTCCTCCAACTCACGGCACTCCCAGAAAATATGTTTCCAAGTAACTCTTTCTTCCCCTTCACACCTCCAACATTTACTGTCTGCCTTAGGAAAAAATCTCTGGAGTCTGCTTTGGGTATAAAAATATCAATGTAAATATTTCTAGGCAAAAATCCAACATCTTCTAGATTTTGTTGCAGATTTGGGAGACGTAAATATATCCTCCCATTGTTTCTTTGTGAATTGCTTATCCAGTCTCTCTTCTCAATCCTTTCTAACCTCCTCTAATTGATTGTTATAGTTATCATGCAATATTTTATATGCTCTACTAATTATTCCTTTTTTAACTGCAGCTTCTGTTCTCGATTCTATTAAAAACTCTACCAGTGCTTGCCTTTCATTTAAGACCCCCCTATTTCTTTCTCTTTGCCTATACTCTGATATCAATCCCAAATACGGAAGGCAATCTCTAACGCATTCCAAATGCATTTTTGGCATCTTCCCATTCTGTTATCTTTCCCTCTCTAGTTATTTGCTCCTAATACCTTGGTTCCTTTGCCAGTTTTCTCCAATATATTCCAGCCCCCTCTTGCCTATTGTCTGTATCCCTAATTGCAGTCATCCCTATCAGCAGAATCTCCTTTCTCCATTCCTGTGTTGGTTTAGTTCTTAGAATACTTTCTGCTACTTTATGGATATAATATTTTGCATGATTATTGTTATTCTCCTTAAAGGCCAGCTTCCAAAATCCCATTCTCTCCTTGTTTCTTGAGCTTCCCCCATGGTTCATCACCATCCATTTCCACTTTGAATTATAGTTTTCTGCTTGTGCTATCTTAAGGAGTCGTAACTGTGTAGCTCTGAAATACCTCTTCAAATTGGGTAACCCCAATCTGCCCTGTTCTACTGGAAGAATCGGTTTCTCCCACTTGACTCTTGCCATCTTCCCCTCCCAGATAACGTCCTTCAGCTCTTTATTAATTGCTACCCACAAGTTCTCCTTTGGTTGATAAAAATATGTCTGACCTGTGCATAAGACTAAAAAAGCTAAAAACCTTTTAACTGCTTGTGTCTTACTATCCATATAACAAAGCTTCCATTTTCTCAGTTTTTGTATTATCTTTTGTTTAGTGTCTTCCCACATACCCTTAACTGCCACACTAGAATCATTTTTAATCCATAGTCCTAAATATTTCATTTGATCCTGTCCCCAAAAATATGGGTATTTCTGCACCAGTTCATGTGTGGGTATATAATTTACTGATATTGTCTTTGTTTTCGCGTCATTAATTTTGTATCCCAAAAAGGTCTGAAACTGCCTCAAAATGTTCCAGAACACTCAAATGTCTTTTTCTGGTTTTGACAGGTACAAAATCTCATCGACAAATAAAGCCACCTTTTCTTGACCACCATACCAATTATATCCTTGAATTTCTGAGTCCCTTGTTTTCCTTGCTTCTTTTTCTTCTTTCATCTTTTCCCGGTCAGGGGTCGCCACGGCAGATCACCTGTCTTCTCATGATCGGCAGTGGAGTTTTACAGTGTCAGGTTGCCAGCCCAGTGCCCAACCTTCCACAGAAGGCACACACATGCATGCACTCACACCTAGGGCCAATTTAGAGTGTCCAATCCACTACAGCATGTCTTTGGGGTGTGGGAGGAAACTACTGGAGCACCTGGAGGAAACCCATGTGACCACAGGGAGGACATGCAGACTCCACACAAAAGGCACCCCAGCCGAGGATCAAACCGGAGAACCTCTTCCTTTGTGGCAGCAGCGCTAACCACTGCACCACCGTGGCCGCCCTCCCCTGTTTTATTTGCTAATGGTTCTAAATATAATGCAAATAATAAAGGGGAAAGAGTACATCGCTGTCTGGTTCCACTGCTCAAGTAGAAATTATCAGAGAGGACCACACCTACTTTAATTTTCACCTCTGATCTCTCATATGTTCTCCTAATCAACCTTACAATTTTTTCAGGAAATGCAAATGCTTCCATTACCCTGCTCATAAAGTCCCAGCTTACTCCGTCAAATGCTTTCTCTGCATCAAGACCCACCAACAACAATGGTATTTTCTTACATTCTGCTTCCCTTTGAATCATTAATGTTCTGTTAATGTTTTTGCCTCCCCTCCACAAAACCACATTGATCCATATCTGTCAGTTTTGGCAATATTTTTGCCATTCTTTTAACCATTATAGACATGAACACATTATAATCATGGTTTAGTATTGAAATGGGCCTGGAATGAAGCTGGATCTGATGGATCTTTACCCTCTTTAGGTATTAAAGTTACCACTGCTTTCTTCCAGGACAGTGGTGCTTCTCCTCTTAAGATAATGTTAAACATAATCTTCTAGATCTTCATTAGTTTTTTTTCCTCCTAGCTTCCAAACTTCCACAGGAATACCATCTATTCTTGGGGACTTTCCTGTAGACTGAGTATACATCACAATTTTTATCTCATCTCCTATCCTGTCAGTAATTGAGCCTCATCTACCTCTAACCTTGGCATATTCAAGTCTTCCATAAACATTTCCATTTTTATCTTTTCTTGATTTTCATATTTGTCTGCTTTATAGAGACTATCATAGAATTTTCAGTATATCTCTAATGTCTACAGGATCTCTTGTTACCTTCCTTTTTACAGGCTACCTAGGTTTGGCGACAGCCCTTTCTACTTTCCGTTACCTGAGTTGCTGTGCTAAAAGCGTTTGTGCTGTAGTGTTAAAAAACAGCTGCTTAACAGCAATCTTTCTAAGCTTGTGCATATTATTGAAGTAGTCCATTACTTTCTGCCTAGCATTCCGCAGTTGATCCTCCTCTTGTTCTGTGAGAATCCTCCTATTCTGCAATGTCAGTCCTTCTAAATAATTCCTATTTCTTAACCATAGGTTTCTTTTATTTCCACTCTATGTTTAAACTCCACCTTATCTGAAAATATAGCTAGGGAGTAGGACATAATTAAGGTGGTTTTATCCCACTCCCTAGCTATATTTTCAAAAGAAATTTCTATCCCCTCTAACAGCTCCACTATGCATTCTCTCTTTTCAACAAATAGGTTGGAAGGCGAGAATGTCTTATTTTTAGTTCATTACCTTGTGTTTTTATTTTAGCTATTATTGGCATATGATCTGAAATAGTTATTGGGTTGGTATCAAGACCTTCAATTAAATGCACATGTTCCTGTGAAATGTAAATTCTGTCTAGCCTAGCACAATTTTTATATCTCAGGGGAATAATATGTAAATTCACTCTGAACTCCTATTACTGAATTCACATCTTCCATGCCAAATATTTTCGCACAGTTCTTTAAACATCTATCATCCTTTGTTATATTTTCCCTTCTGGGCACTCCAGACACATCTTCACTGCTGCAAATCAAATTCTACTCCCCACCTATAAGTAATATTCCTTGCTGAAAACTGATTATTTCTCCCAGAATTTTCTTAAGCTCCATTATAGCAGTTTTAGGTGGAATATAAATACATGCCAGTGTAATCCTCCTCCCTTGCCAGTAGCCCCTTACCACTACAAATCTGCCACTAGTATCTTTATCTTCTTCTATCACTATTGGACCTCCTCTTGCAATTAATATAAGTACGCATCTTTTCCTTTGTCCCAGGTATTCTGATGAATAACCATACCGAAAACCTTTATTTATCATATTCACATGTCCAAGTCTTTCTAAGTATGTCTCCTATAACATAGCTATTTGCACTCTACATTTTTAATATACTTCACTACTTTTTCTTATTTGTATTTATCCGTGAGGCCATTTATTTAAAGACATTAATTAAAGCATCATTGTATTAAAAAGTTATTATTCCCATGTTTTATGTATAACACCTTTGTTGTTAAATGCCTAATTCCAGCTTTTGTGTTACACACACAAACTGTTTGGCAGGTTGAACTTTTATACAATTGTTTCTTGTTGTATGTATTTGAACTATGTCACATCTTATGAAACGTTTCATTTTATTGAAAGCCCTCAAAAAAAAAAAAAAAACAAACATACCCAAATAACCCCCCTAAAACTTAACATACTACTAACCCACAAAACTATGTACATCTTCACATATTGTAGTTTTACCCTCCTAATAGGAACAGAAGCCCAAACTGACAGCCATGCTCACAGACTTAAGTTAACCAAAAAGAAAGTTCATCCATGCTAAGACATTTAGTACAGTCTTTGCTTCTACTAAGTGATGATTAGTTTTGTGTTATCTTTATAGCTGTCCCAGCTGGGAAATCCCCCTTAATGTTTTCAGAAAACATTAGCTATCTTGGGAAAGCCCTTGAATGCTTTCAGAGAATATTATCTACTTTGGGAAAAACTCTGATTGTTTTCAGAGAACATTATCTCCTAGCCAATTTTTCTCTTTTTCTTTTCCTCAGCCAATCACTCTCCACCAGACAGTAGCCAGTTTCTCTTTATCAGATTGTCCTCATGGGGACATGAGAACCAGGCAGCCCATTTCTCTTTATCAGATTGTTTCCACTGAAACATAAAAGACCAGCTGCAGAATTGTTACATGCATACAATTGAGCATACATGTACATGTATTTGCTAAAAAAAGCCTCAAAATATTTAATGTTTTTTTTATTAACTTGCTGTCTCTTAAATCTTGTTACTAAATCAATCTCAGGTCTTTAATCCAGTAATTTCCCCATGCAAAAGAGAAAAAGCACATTCATTTTTCTTTTATCATGCCTTTTAACCAGGCTTTCTTATATACATTGCAGTACCTACATTTCTTAAAACTGAACAACAAGAGAGAAAAGGTAGAAAGAAAAGAAAAAAACAACAGCAGCACCTATTTACAATCCCCATTACACTTAAAAATAACTGAAAAAAATTTACTTAATAGTATGAAAAGAAAACCATATCCCACAAAATTGGTATTACTTAAGAAAAAAAATCTTTACTTACAGTTAACTTTCTCCCTGTTCTTCCCATCCCAAAGCACTTTTCCAAATATTAATGACATGAAGTAGGGCATATGCTTTAGTGTCCCCCACAAGTCCAACAAAGTCTGAAAAAGTCCAATATTTCCAGATTTTCTTGTTCTGTCATATTTCACAAATATAATTATTGCATTGTAATCCCACATTGTTACTGGTTTTATTATTGTTCATCTCCAAAGTCCTGTCTCTGCTTTCAATTTCAATGTCCTCTCAGTTCTTCTAGTCAACTCTCATACTCCCTTCTTCCTCTGCAACATTTTCCATTGAAAAAATTGAAAGGGTTTCACAGGTATAGTCCCTCTGTGGTCTTTATTACCGGAAGACCAAGAAGTAGAGTCTCCTTCAGTTTCACAACTTACTTTTTTGTTGGACAAAGTTTTGTATTTCCTCCTTAACATGTACATCATCAAAAAACAATTCTGTCCCTCCAGCGAAGAATACCTTGAAGACAGCTGGGTACAGCAGCTTGAATCTCACACCTGCATCTCAACATTCCCTGAATAATGGAATAAATTTGCTCCTCTTCTGTCTGGTGTACAATGAATAATCATTCTCCACAAATACTCTGTTGTCTCCCACATTTAGTACTCTGTCCTTCTGCCACAATTTTGTCAAAGTCATCTCCTCCTGCTGGTAGGATTGCATCTTTACTATTAAAGGTCTAGGTTGCTTTGTTATAGCCAGGCTTGGAGCATACACACAGTGTGCCCTTTCAACTAACAGCTCCTGCTGTGGAATACCAGTCCACTTGCTTATTTGTGATTTCATCAAATTAATGCAATCTGTTCCGTCCAGCTTCTCTGGTATAGCTGAAAATCTTAGGTTTTTCCTATGTGCTCTGTCCTCTAATTCTATTATTTTTTAAAAAAAACATCTCTTCCTTATCAGTTTCATATTCAGCCAGCCTTTTTCTTTATTTTGACCTCTGTTTTTGTAGCTTTATCATCTCATCTGAATATCTGTTTAAACCCCCTTCCATTTTTGTAGTCTTTTGTTGTTTGTGTTGATATACTCCATCAGTATTTTGTTTATTTTAACCAGGTCTGTGTGCAGTTTTCTTATATCTTCATGTAAGTTACTGGAAGTCATGTTTGAAGGTTGCATTGCTTTTTGCCAAACAGCTGCAGAACTTTGCCCAGTCAGGGTTTCTTCCACACTTTTTGTAGCTGATTTTTTCCGGATCTTTTGTATGTCTTTTTTCCTGGCAATCCAGGAAGTGCACTTACTAAAATTTACCTATAAACAAAAGTCTACTAGTCTTCTTTGCTGAACTTCTGTTTTCACACTGTGTGATCTAGAAATAAGCTGTAAATAAATATGCAGCCACCTTGGAAGCCCATCAGTCTATAACCATTGACAAAATATTGAAAATCTGTAAATATTTGTTTTATTAGGGCATATATTGAGGTATAGTTGTAATCATTTCCATGATTGTTTTGTTCTACTTCTCATTGAATGTTTGTCTTATTGTTCATATTTCTTAGTTTATAGCTGTTTGGGATAAATGAAACCTTGAGCTAATGTTCATGTATGTATACATTTAACTTCTGTGTATTTATGTCATCTCTTCTTGTTCATGTGTATACTGCTGTATCATTGTGTTGCCAATTGGGTCAGGTTATGAATGAAAACAGTCTAGTGTTTAGGAACAGTCTCTTTACCCAGTTAACAAAGGGAATACATGAATACAGAAATAAAAAACTTTTTAATTTTTTTTTTAGTATACCAGATCCATAATGTAGCCCTCCATGATAAACAGTACATGCTTCTGGACAGCACACCTTTTCTGTAAAACAAAAACACTCTCGAAATTGGCAGCCAACCAGTTGGGGATTATGAATAAAAATTCTAGCAGATTTATTTACAAAAGGTAAAAATGTGTACTCCATGGCATACACAGCATATGCCTAGCTGCCCCATGGACACAAATTAAAATCAGGCATGTTTCATGTGTCCCATATAGTTGTAGCTCTGAAGTACTGGAGTTGCCCTGACATGCTTAGTTGAGCTGTACTGACAGTGTCATAACCCATTAGAAGCTCATAACTCAGGACTTCATACTGCTGAGATGTAAGTCATTAAGAATGAAGCCCAAATGAGAAATAAATAATTTACATATCATTGTTTGTATACTTTCTGAATTGGGTGTCACATTCTTGCACACTAATCTAGCCCAGTGATATACATCATGCACCACTCTCCTATGTGTAATTCTATTTATTTTTATTTTATTTACATTTTTGATAAACAGGCTAGTCCCGCAAGGTCTATGACCTATTTCAGAGTGATCTAACATGGTATGTTTAAACTGTGTAGGGTTATACTGGCCAGGATCATAGGAAATGATCATTATCTTTATAATAGTTGCTGTTGAATAATTAACACCCACCTGAGCTAGCACCATCTTAAGCACATAGGACCTCAGTTCAGTGTCTTATCTGGAGTGCAGAGCCTCAGGATTTCTGCACCAAATTTTGCTGCATTAAAGTGTCATTAATGGAATGTGGACCTAAGCAGCTGAGGTTGGGATAGAACTCAAAGCCTTCTGATTTTCTAGGAATCAGAAGAAAAAACAATGTTCATCACTCTCACTGTGCAGTAGCCTAGGTCGTATCCTGCCAAGGATATAGCAATTTCCCAGCATCCAAAAGATTTCATCCATTCTCCCACACTGTCATTCTGGATGCTCACAGACTGAGCCCTTTTTGGAGAGAGTTATATAAACATCCAGATTGACTAAAAATTTCAGACTTTCTTGCCACCTTGTTCAGATGCAGCTTTGAGGCTTCTCAGGAACAGCAGTAGGACAGAGGTTTCCTGTCTGACAGGTAAGCCCCCTTTGTGGAACTTTTCCATATTTATTTTTATGCTTTAGGAATATTATATATATAATTTTGTCAAAATTGCAGTATATCACTTTAAGAATACTGTTTTTTTCAGTAATGCTCATGCCTCTCAACTGTACCAAATTTCTCAGTTTTTACCAGTTTTGAAGTCCAAGTAATGGGGTACCACGATTACCGAGTGGCATCGTTTAATTTCTGAATTTCCCGGATTTTTATTTAATATTTTTTCTGGCTGTTTGGGCTGTTTTTGGGCTGACATCATCATGTGCAGAGGCATGCGCGATGACGACAGCTTTGTGGACATCCTGCCAGCCTGTCCCAATTGGCTGAGGGCTCAAGGGATTCACTGTACTTTGTTTCTGGGCAGGTTCTTGTGTGTGTGTGTGTGTGTGTGTGTGTGTGTGTGTGTGTGTGTGTGTGTATGTATGGATTCACTTCAGAAGCTCAAAATACTGAAATCTCAAATTTCAGTATCTTGAGCCCAAGAAGTCGAATCCACAAAACAACGAAAAGTAAAAACCGTGAAATTCAAAACCTCGAATACCGGAAGGTTTGAATTTCGTGGTTTTACTGCACACACACACACACACACACACACACACACACACACACACACACACACCACACAAACACACACAATCACTCTACTACATGAAAGCAAGTGGGCAAGGCCCCTGCTCCCCCCATGTAGGGGGGCTCTGCCACCCACACACCCCCACTTAAATATTTTCACTCCAAGGTCGCACTACATACAAACACACAAAATACCACCACACAAGCTACTTTCTCTTCGCACACACACATCACAGCAACAAAACACACTGACACACACCACAGCCCTTACCCAAACCCCTTAACACACACACACACACACACACACACACACACACACACACACACACACACACACACACACACACTTATATGAATACATGACCATAGTGGAACTTTAGAAGTGTGAAATTCAAGAGTTCCAAGATGGTGGGCGTCTGAGTGGTACCCTCTCCTTATAGCTCCAGTACTTACCTTCGTGTCGCACCGATTAATCTGAGCAAATGCAGGCAGTTTACATACTTTTTGATAGTTTACCTTTTTTCGATCTTTGTGAACCCAACTCAGCTTAATAGAACTGCAGTATCTATAATTAAGGGCTGTTATCAAGTATTTGCTGTGCGCTATTGCTCCTCCACGTGGATCATTAGAGGCCTGAACTCCAGCACTATCCCTAGTGACAGCTCCCAAAAGGATAGTTTCGCAAACAACAATGAATACAATGGCCAAGGAATCTGAAGGTATGGACGTTCAAACCATTAAATCTAAACTGTCTGCCATCACTACTTCCCCTGAAAAGGATGTCAAAAGACTGAGATCATCCAAATCGGTACCGGACAATCCCAAAAAAACGATTAGGCAAAAATCTGAAAATACCCTAGTAATGGAGGAGCTAAAAGGTGCCCTTGCACCTTTACAAGAGGCCATCCAAGAACTGTCGGCCAAATTTAACACTTTTGACACAACCATACATAAAATAATAAGCAGACTGGAACTAGTGGATGAGAGATCAAAAGCAAATGAGTTTGAGATTCAGTCATTAAAAGAATCTCTCCAAGTTAAAGACCAAGCAATCAGCGGTATGCAATCCAAGCTCGTGGATTTGGAAGCACGAAGCAGAAGAAATAATCTAATTATTAGAGGCTTAAATGAAAAATACGAGCCTAGTCAACTAATAGATGTTGCTGCCCAGATTTTTACCGATCTCTGCAAAGAAACAAGTACCGCTTATAGATTCAACATTGAAAGAGCTCATAGAGTGCTTCGAAGACAACAATCATCATCAATGCCAAGACCAGTCTACGTGAAGTTGCTTAACTTTCAGGATGTCCAAACTATTCTGACAGCCTTTAGGAAAGTCCGGAAACTTAATTGGAACAATCAGTCACTTATAATTTCACAGGATCTTCCCCTAGAAATAAGAGAAATGCGTCGGAAATTGGCTCCTTTCTGCACTGATCTCATCCAGCGGAAAATTAAGTTTCAGATGAAGTTCCCTGCTACACTGACTTTTGTACACCAAGAAATCAAACTCTCCATGTCTTCTCCGAATGAAGCCAGAGCTGTCTATTAAATATTTTAACTTAGATCCTTCCAAATAGGCTTCAGGAACCCTGGCTATGTCTCTAGTTGTTGTCTGAGGACTCCTTTAGAGGTGACGCCCAGCCGGCGTTAACTGATGCACACTCTAAAGTGAGAGAACCTCGCGTATCCAATTTCAGTGGATACAGTCGCTTTGTGCCTTGGGGTTTCGTTCTAATATGGTTTCTCAAAACGGAAGATTCTTTTGGAAGATGAGTTTTAACATGTGCACACTGAACTACCTCTCGATGTCTTCTTCTCTTTCTGCCTGTAAGTATGGAAAATATAGCTGTCACCGTCAAATTGGATATCTCGTTGCTTCGTTATATCCGGCACAGTCCTTGGTACTTGCGGTGATCGGATCTGTCATGCTTCCATAAAAACTGCATATTTGTCCATTGACATCAGATTATTCCTCTCAGATCCCACAATTATAGTTGGGAGCTGACAATGACTGTTTGAAGAGTCTTTTTTTTTTTTTCTAATGTATGCCTACCTTTTAGCTTTTTTTAAGTGGTTTGCATAGAGTAGTTACATTTATATTGAAACTTGTTTAAAAGTGGAATTTATACTGTACTATTTTACTAGCCTTAGAATACTTTATAGCTATACTGGATGCTAATAGGAGGATACTAGGGATGTGATGTCTGGGCTTGGACTTGGTAGGAGTTTGTTTGATTTTTGTAAATATTGTATTTTTTCTATCTTACTTCTTAGGGTTAAAATGTTTATATATTATTCATCAATAGATTTCTCTAGAATATTTCACTTATGCATTCTCTCAATTGCTATAGTAGGGTGGGTATGCACGGTTCTAGGATTGAGGTATTTGTGTGCCATATATCTACTTGATGCTGCCTTAATTTTACGATTTATAAATATTAATAGCAGTCCTTTGCTACTTGCTGTTTCCTTAACTTCATACATTCATGTATTTAGATCTAGATATCATTATATTTGGTTTTTAGAATTAATATGTCTAATGTAATCACTAGTTTCTCAGTTTCATCGTGGAATGTTAGGGGACTCAATAACAGGAATAAAAAAAAAATGGTAATGCACCTGTTACTTAAGGCCAAATCTGAAGTGTGTTTTATACAGGAGACTCACTTGTTAAATAGTGAATGGGCAAATGAAATCAAGAAAACATGGATCAGGGATATTATTTCCTCTGGCTCTGTCAGTAATTCCAAAGGTGTGGCAATAGTTATTAAACAAGCCTTTCAACCACAAATTATCTTGAAAGGGAATGACCAAGAGCGCAGATGGTGCTTTTTTACTTGCTCTGTACAGGCGCTACATTACCCAATACTATTTCTTAATATCTATGGCCCGTGCTCAGAGCACTCAGATTTTATTATGACTATCTATTATCTCCTTCTTAAATTCCCTAATCATAGATTCATAATTGGAGGTGACTGGAATATGGTTAGCAATCCTCAAGCCGATCGTTCATGTAGATCTAGATCTGAGAACCCAGCAAACTGTAAAGCCCTGACAGACTTGATTGAAGATTTTGATTTAATTGACCCGATTGCCTTCAGTTCCAGTATCCCTGACTACAAACAAAATCATTTCACCTACTTTTCTAAATGCCATCAGTCGTGGTCCCGTATTGATTACTTCTTAATCTCAAACTACTTTAATAATAAGAAAATTAAATTTTCAACAGAACCCCGTTGCCTTTCAGACCACTCGAGAATAGAGTTGGAAATAAACTTAACCCATATCACAGTACATAAAACTTCTTCTTGGTCACTTAACTGTAACCTTCTGAAAGACCAATCTCTGAGTAATGACATTAAAGTGACTCTTAATGATCTTTTCGGAGTAAAACAGAATGAAACTATCCCATTTGACATCAGACGGGCAGCAGCAAAAGCCGTACTCAGGGGTATCTATATTAAAAAAAGCGAGCTTTCTTAAAAAAATGCGTGCTAACAGGTTAGCCCAGTTGCTACAAGACATTAATCATCTGGAAAGAAAGCTGATTGATAATTACTCGGTGGACACGGAGAAAGATTTGACCGCTAAACAAAAAGAACTGTTTGATTACCATCAATCTAATCTGTCCATTTGGGAATTTAGATACATAGCGAAATTCTCAGAATATGTACAAACCCCTTCCAAAGCTCTCGCGAAAATAATTCTTAATTTACCTAAGTCTCCTAGAATATCCTGCCTTCAGTATAATAATCAATCTTATAGGTCTGATGAATGCATTATTCAGTTATTACATCAAATATACTCTGAAATTTTCGGGAATAGTAATTTTGTGACCACAAAGGAAGAGATGAAGGGATTCTTGGATGGGATTACCTTTCCGAAACTGACCGAATCACAAAAAGAATTACTTTTGGCTCAGATAACTGAAAAAGAAATTCTTGAAGTTATTGATAGGTTAAAAGTAGGTAAAGCCCCCTTTCCATCGAATTTTATAAATCATTTAAAGTTACTTTAGCCCCTATCTTACTTGAGCTGTTTGAATCCTTTGCTATGAACGGTATTCTGGACCCATACATTAATTATTCCAAAACTATTCTGATTCCCAAAAACGCCTTAGATACTACTAACCCCAATAACTATAGACCAATATCACTTATGAATGTTGATATTAAAATTCTCTCTTCTCTACTTGCTAATAGACTAAAAAGTGTAATGAAAGATCTGATTTCCCCAGAGCAAGCTGGGTTTATGAGAAATAGGCATACATGGGACAACACCTTAATATTAGAATTGGTTATAAAAATAACCAAACAGGATCGGAATCCCAGGTATGCCCTGATATTGGATGTTTGTAAGGCCTTTGATAGGGTGAATTGGGACTTCCTGTTTATGGCTCTTTTGAAATTTGATCTCCCTTTTGAATTCATTAACCTGATCAAAGCTTTGTACAAGGGCTCGTATACTTATCTTTACATAAATAGTAAATATTCGAACCCCATAAAGATAACTAATGGCACCAGACAGGGATGCCCCCTCTCTCCTCTGTTGTTTAACCTATACTTAGAGGTTTTACTGCTTTTTGTTGTACAGAAATCCCACTATACTATTCCTAGGATATGTAACTTGGATATCAGATTTACCACCTTCGCAGATGATCTTAATCTGTATTTTATGTACCCGTCCAAAGATGCTATGAAATTAGTAAACTCTTTAAATGCATTTGCTGCAGTCTCCGATTTTAAGATAAATACCAATAAATCCTTTATTTTCCAGATTAATCCCGTAGCACACAAACCTCATCTTTTCCCAGTGTTGGCCATGCGTACCTGTCAAACTTTAGATTATTTAGGTGTCTCATATGATCATTCATATTCCTCTATCCTGCAAGCTAACTTATCTAAGGTTTGGACGTCTATCTCACAGAATATGAGGAGATGGCAATTACTAAAGCTTTTTACACTCTCAAAAATTTCTGTTGTTAAAATGAATATACTCCCCAAAATTCTTTACCAATGTAATTCATCCCTATCCCCAGTTACAATTACCTTTGTTAAGAAAATGCAGAAAGAGATTGTAAATTTTGTCTGGTACCCAAAATCGGTTAGAATGTCGTATCATAGACTTATGCTTCCTAAATTAAGGGAAGGTATGGCAATGCCCAATCTCATTTTATACTACAGAATTATTCATGCCAATAGAATCTTGGCTATCGCCAGCTATACTCCTGAATACCCTTTATGGACTCAATTATGGATTAAACTATGGGACAACTATACTATTAGTATTAAGATTAATCCCAAATCTCTACCCTTCCTAACAAAGACTTCCATTAAAGAATTCAAATTACACGGCATATTAAAAGGTCTTAATAATTAATACGTTCCAGGAATTATTTAAATCTATGGGCTTAGCTAGTGCCCTCCTTTTGTTTCAGCCCTTTCATGTTAATCCTAATATTAAAATGGGGGGTCAGATGATAAACTTAAATAAGTTTCCTCTTATTAAGGATTACACATTATGGGAGCTTTATAAATTCAACCATCTTTCTCTAACGGAGTTGAGAGAAACTTTGTCTCTGTCCAAAGCTTATGTTATTATACTGAGGCAATTACGAGATCTCACCTCATCTTTTTTTTTAAACCAACATAGCTCTGATGCTGAAATTGAAGTAGTTACTCATTTTTTACAATGTCTAACTACCAAGAAACATATGCTTTCTATAGCATATAAAGCATTCTCCTCCTATCTAGGAGAAGGTGAAATTATTTTTGCGGACTATTGGGATAGACATGGTATCAATTTATCTCCGCAACAGAAATTGCGGTCGATTAATCTTACTCTCAAACACTCCCCGTTTAAGAAATTTTTCTTTACTCAATTCATGATTACAAATAATTTATATATAACTCCTCTTCATTTAAATAAATTCAATTCATTTATCTCCACTTCATGCCCCTGCTGTTCATATCCCCAAGCTGACATTATTCATATATTATGGTTTTGTAAATATGCTCACAATCTATGGTGTTCTCTTAAGATTAGACTAAGTAAAATGGGTTACCATAAATCAACATTAACCTGGGAGATGGCCTTGCTTCATATTACAAATATCAATATGACACCTTTTAGACTTAAAGTCTTGATCATCATCTGCCTTCTAATTAAATTTTATATCACCAAACATTGGATGGATCGGTCCAAACTAACGTGGGGGGGGCTTCAGAAACCTGGCAACTACGTATATATCCTCTCAAAAATTGATAATTGTTAGTCCACATAAAAGACGGGAGAACCAGATACTCTGGGATTTTATCTTTTTACTTCTGGCTGAATTATGATAGGATGAAACTGAGATTCTCTAACTTGTGTTGTACGTTAAATGAGATCTTCTCCTACTAAGGTTATTGCTCCCGATTGAGTAACACACTAAAGGTGGCTTTATGTTTTATTATTAGAAGATTGAAGGTATTGGCACTTTGTATATAGTTTTTCTTGTTTTTTTTGTTTAGTAGTAATAGACGTGTTAGTTCTTTATGGTTAATATTGATTTCTTTTTTATTATGTTTGTGTAACCTCTGTTATTTCTTAACTTCTGGTTTAACACAATTATATGGAGTGATACATAAACCGAAATAAAGAATATTTTGAAAAAAAAAAAAGAAGTGTGAAATTCAAAATCTCTATACTAAAATTCGAAATTTCAGTATTTCGAGCTTCTGAAGGGAACCTGTGTGTATGTATGTATATATATATATATATATATATATATATATATATATATATATATATATAATGCCCCAGTTAGGTATACCTGGTGCTTAAGGTTACTCAGGCTCAAACAAAACAAAAGCTCAAACCCTGTACCTTAGAGCCCGAGTTCTCTACCCATACAACCACTTCTGATTAAAGGAGTTGTAGCTCTCAATTGTACACACTTTCACAGAATGTCTGGAATGTTTGGCTCATACTTTTGGTCTGTTCCTCTTAAAATTCAGATGGTGTAGTGGTGCAGCGGTAGTGTTGTTGCCTCACAGCAAGAGGTTTTCTGGTTTGAGGCTTGGCTGAAGTGCCTTCTGTGTGGAGTCTGCATGTCCACCCTGTGTTTGTCTGGGTTTACTCTGGGTACTCTGGTTTCCTCCCACGATACAAAGACATGCATCTGGAGCTTCTGCTGAAAATTGTCTTTGTTCCAAGTCGGACTTTCTCGGTAAACAAATGTTAAATAAAAATAAAATGTGTGGCTTTTCTGGCAAATCAGTGAGAACTGAATTCACTGAATAATAATAGCCATTTAAGTTTCACAGTGAAAAACTTCTCTAAAGCAAATTTCACACTCCTCAAAACTGAGGTGGAACCCTTCAAAGCCCCCGGGCCTGTGGAAAATACGGCCCAGACCACAGGATCCTTTATAAATGCATTCTATGAACACCTTCAGGAATGCATGGATCATGCAATCCCAAATAAAACCAAAACCCAATCCTCCAAAGGCAGACGTCCTGTCTGGTGGACCCCAGCCATAAACAAACTATACAATAGAAGGAGGAAGCTACTACATGACAGAGCAAAATCCCAAAAAGGGAAGGCATCTCTGATCAGTATTAGCAAAAAACTACGGGCACTCATAAAATCGTCTAAGGCCAGCTTCGGGAGAAAAATTGCACAGGATACTAAGGATAATCACAAGGCTTTCTTTAGTTATGTTAGGAACCTGGGTGGGAATTCCCAGATATGCTCAGAATTAGTCCAAAATGACAAAAAATACACCGAACCCACAGACATTGCCAACATCCTAGCTGACAGGTTCAGTGCAAACTTCTCCCCCCACCAAAAGAGCAAATATCTATCTCAGCAGAGTGCAGCCCCCCTGACATCTCAGATGCTCAGGTAAGAGCTTCCCTCTCCAAAGCAAAAAACACAGCATCAATGGGACCAGACGGTGTCCCAGGCTGCATCCTACATGAACTCCAAGAAGAGCTAAACCCAAACATAAAACTACTGTTCAATCTCAGCCTTACTACAGGATATTTACTCAAAGAGTGGCGTACAGCAACAGTGGTCCCTCTCCACAAAGGTGGTGCCTCAACGGATCCTGGAAACTATCGCCCCATAAGCCTGACTAGCTTGGTCTGCAAAGCTATGGAAAGGATCATTATGGACCTCATAAATAAAGATATTGGGGACCTACAGACACTGGATCCTACCCAGTTCAACTTTGTTAAGGGCAGATCCTGCCTCTTAAACCTGATCAATTTCTTTGAAACAGTCACCAAGGCTATTGACGAGGGGAAGGTGGTCCACACAGCCTACCTGGACCTTGCAAAAGACTTTGATACAATACCCCACTCGGGCATTATAGATAAGCTCACCAGCTTAAATATAAACCCCTATGTCACTAGATGGGTTGCAAACTGGCTCAAGGACAGAACCCACATGGTTAGAATTGCTGGAGCCATGTCAGACTCCAAACCAGTTACAAGTGGCATCCCACAAGGCTCAGTCCTGGGACTTCTCTTATTCGGTATATATTTCTCGGAGGTACAGGCCAACACGGAAGGACTGTGGCTGACGAAGTTTGCAGATGACTGCAAACTGGGTGCCATAATCGACTCTCCAGCCGACACAAGCATCCTCCAAAAGGGCCTCATAGAAACAGACAACTGGTGCCAGAGCCATGGCCTCAAGCTAAACGCCAAAAAGTGTATAGTCATCCCCTTTGGCAAAAACAAAGTGTCCACAAATTGCCACATAGGTGGTAATCCATTAAGTACAGAAGAAGTAATTAGGGACCTGGGGACCCAAGTTGATAGCAATCTCTCATTTGACAACCACGTGGCCAAAGTGGTTAGAAAAACATTTTATATAGCCCACCTAATCATGAAGGGATTCACATCTAGTTCAGGGGAGGTCATCGTGCCTCTTTACTCATCCCTCATCTGGCCCATAATTGAGTACAATGCCCCTTTTGGGATGTACCTTACCAGACACCTGCAGCAACTGGAAAGACCCCAAAAGTACTTCACCAAGAGGATCAAAGGGCTCAAACAGATGCCATATGCTGCCCAGTTAAAGAAACTCCAGCTCTACTCAGTGGCATACCACCTGCTCAGAGGCGATCTGTGCCTGACGTATAAAGCCATGTCCAACCCGGAATTAATGGACATATATTGGGTAAAATTGGGTTTTATTGGCTAGAATTGTAAGACCCTTAAGTCATTAGCCTATTAATCTTTTGTGAACCTATAAGTTTTCAGATGATTTAAAGTTAGAAATTTTTAATTCCTGTCTAGATAGGGACGTTTTATTTAGGCTTCTGCTATGCAGGTCCTCAAACAATGGGATGAGGGGGTTAATTAATGCAGGGAATTTCTAGGATTTTTTAATGTCACCAGGTTCTTTCCTTGCAAATGCTCTCCCCCTTTAAAAGACAAAACAATTTATTTATTTTATTTTACATTTGTTGACTGGGTTAGACTGACTGAGTTAAGTAGCCCTTTTTCAGTGGAGGCCCGTGTAGAAAAGCTCCACAGTTTTACAATTTTAGTGTTAAAAGTGTCAGCAGGTTACAGTATACACATATAATGAAATACATTTTATCAGAAAAATAATACTGGAGAAAAAAATATAATAAGCATACATAAGAGAAATTATTTGATACAAACACTTTCAATAAACACTGAAGAGAGTGCATATAGTGTATGTAGTTATTTTGTGAGATATGTGACATAAGAGATGGTGAAGAACAGTGATACTTTGAAAAGGTTTATGAGCTAAAAAGGTTTGAAGTTTTGGTGATTACATATGAATTAATGGACTAGATCAGGGAGGATGACTGCAGAGGCAGGACCAGCTAAGGCTCTTGCCACCCCTAGAGTGTCTTTTTTAGGCAAAGTTCAGAGGAGAAAAACACCACCGTAACAGGTACAAGCATGCAAAATCTGAAGGTAATGCTAGTCAATGCTAGAAGTCTAAACCTCAAAATGCACTCTCTCGAGGCACTCTTAAAAATGGAGAACATCGATATCTGTGCAGTTCAAGTGCCTGGTTCAAGGCTCCAGAGAGCACCCCTGCAATACCAGGCTACAATTCTTACCACACTTTTCGGACACCAAACCAGGACCGAAACACTAAAGGTAGAGGAGTGTCCATATTCACCAAGGATATTCACAACACCAGGCTAGTTGCCCAACACAATGTGTATGAAATTCTCCAGGTGCAACTAACACTAGGCAAGACTGCAATCCAAATTGCAGCTTGCTACAGATCCCCCACCATGCCCCAAGATTCTCACTACACCTTTCTAAACATACTGGAAAATATTAAGATACAACCAAACACCTTAATACTGGGTGATTTCAACTACCCTGCCATTAACTGGGAAAACTGCTCGTGTACCAACACCTTTGCCCAATGGTTCTTGGAATTCATAACTTCCAGTGCCTTGGATCAACTAATCCTTAGTCCCAACAGGGGCTCCAGTATCCTAGCCCTGGTCATTACCAACATGGGAAATCGATGCTCCACACCTAAGGTCATCCACTCGGTCAGGTCTGACCATAAGTTAATCACCCTTGACATCCACATCCCACCCCCACCCCTCAGTAAGGAAACCTCCATAAAAAAAACTTTTCCAAATCCAACTTCATGCTACTCACGTCAGAAGTGACAAACTTCCTGACACCCATGCAGACGGAAACTGAAAGTTTTATTGCTGAATCCTACACTATGGCACTGTACGAGCACATCCACTCATGCATGAATCATGCCATCCCCAATAGACCCAAGACGCTCTCCTCCAAAAAAAGGAAGCCAAATCTGGTGGTCCCCTGCCATAAACAAACTTTACAACAAAAGGAAGGAACTGTTGCAAAAACGAGGAAAATCCCAGGATGAAAAAACTCCTTTACCAGCCTCAGTAAGAAGCTGTGATCCCTCATAAAATCCTTCAAAGCTAGTTAGAAAATAAAATTGCCAACGATTCCAAAGACAACCACAAGGCATTCTATAGCTATGTCAAGAATCTAAATGGCAATCCTCAGATCTGCTCTGAACTACACCAGAATGGCATTAAATATACTGATCCCAAGGATATTGCCAGTATCCTGGCAGATCGATTCAGTGCAAAATTCACCCCCCCTCTCACCCCCTAAAGGGCCCATCTCAGTACCAAAAGATTGCTAAATTCCGGTAATAACAGCCACACAGGTAAAAAACGCACTCTTCAAAGCTAAGAATACAGCTTCCATGGGACCAGATGACATCCCAGACTTTGTACTACATTAACTACAAAATGAACTGGCACCTCACCTAAGTGTCATGTTTTAGCCTCACCTCAGGCTTCATGCCCACTGAATGATGCACAGCTACAGTTATCACAGTCAACAAGGGGGGATCCACCTTGGATCCCAAAAACTACCGCCCCATCAGTCTGCCAGCCGGATCTGCAAGTCCATGGAATGTATTATCATGGAACTTATAAACAAAGACAATGGCAACCTTCAAACACTGGACTTCATGCAGTTTGGGTTCATGAAGGGCCGATCTTGTCTGCTGAACTGATTGACTTCTTTGAATCAGGCTCCAGAGCCTTGGACAAGGGTAAGGTGATCCACACAGCCTATATGGATCTCGCCAAGGCCTTCGACACCATCCCCCACTCTGGAATCATAGATAAACTTACTAAGCTGGGCATTAATCCCTACATCACTCAGTGGGTTGCCAACTGGCTTACTGACAAAACCCACACTGTAAAAGTAGATGACTCCAAATCCAGCTCCAGACAATTGACCAGTGGAGTACCTCAGGGTTCAGTCCTGGGACCTCTCTTGTTTGGCATCTACTTCTCTGAAGTACAGGCCAACACTAAGGGACTCTACTCTGGCTAACAAAGTTTGCAGATGACTGCAAACTGGGAGCCATTATTGAATCCCCAAATGATGTGGATATTCTACAAAAGGGTCTTACAGAAACAGATGCTTGGTGCCAGAGCCATGGGCTCAAGCTCAATGCCAAGAAATATATAGTTATCCCTTTTGGGAAAAAACATGTACCCATGAATTACCACATAGGTGGCAGTACACTAAACACTGAAAGTGTGATAAGAGACTTAAGGACACAGGTGGACAGTGGTCTCACCTTCAATAACCACATCGCCACAACAGTCAGTAAATCCTTCTATGTGGCACACCTCATCACTAAGGGCTTTTCATCCAGAAAAAAGGAGGTCATTGTCCCATTGTACTCATCCCTCATTAGACCCATTATAGAATACAATGCCCCGTTTGGTATGTACCTCTCAAGACATCTGCAACAACTGGAAAGTTTGCAGAAATACCTCACTAAAAGAATCATAGGCCTAAAGCAGATGCCCTATGCTAATCATCTAAAAAAAACTCCACCTATACTCTGTCGCATATCGTCCACTCAGAGATTATCACTGCTTAACATACAAGGCCATGTCAAACCCAGAGCTGTTGGACATGCTACACTTAAAAAAAATTCCAATCCCTCTGAGACACATGCTCCGGGGATATAAATAGTGTCATCACAATGAACAAAACATGCTAGAGGGATAGTTTCCTGACCCAGAGACTCCCCAGACTCTGGAATAGATTGCCCATACATGCAAGCAGAAGATTTCCTCTTTGGCCCTCTTCAAAAGAAACCTTGATGATTGGATGGGAGATAGGAAATTCTCCCCAGGGATCATGTTAGTCACCCTGCTAGACAGAGGTCCAGGGAAGTAAATACTGTGGGAAGAAATAGCCAGGGAATTGTTATGGCTAGGCTTTTATAGGCCCTAGGGTTGATAGCCTAGTACCAACCTATGAACCCCATACCCCCCGCTACTTACATATACCAACTCAGAGGTTTCACTACATTGCAGTAAATGGAAATCTGCCCTTACGGAGATTTCCATTTACACGCACGATGACTTTCGCTTTCAACATTTTGGTGCCAACAATATCAGCTTCGACACTCTCTAGTGGCAGTTTTAAATTGATTTGGATGTCTGAGGGACCTGATTTCCTGTGGTAATTTGTTCCATGATATGGTAGGACTGTAGTTCTAGAGGTTGCAGCCGATTTTAGTCTTAGGTTTGTATATTTGTAGTAGGTTAAGGTCAGAGCTATGTAGGGACTTAGTGGGGGAATATTGAGAGATGAGGGGAGATAGGCTAGGGCAGAAGGATTTCAGGTATAGTATAGAGTGAATTATTTGCAGTTGAGAGAGTAGAAGCTGGTGAGGTGATTCCAGACAGCTTATGTATCTTAGTGAAAGACAATGATGTGATTTATAAGTTTGGTGATTAGCAAATCTGGCAACCTTGTTATAGGTAGACTCTAGTTTAGTTAGTAGTGTGGAGTTAAGATTGGTAAGAATATGGCAGCTATATAGAAGGCTAGGTAGGAGGTACGCATGAAAGAGGGTTATTTTTGCTTTGTTAGTTAGAAACTTTTTATTTCAATAAAGAAGGCCAAGTTTTTGGTGTGCCTTTTTGATGCAGTTGTTTACATGTAGATCAAACTTGAGTTGGTGATCTTTCATTACTCCTAGTAGTTTTGTACTAGGTTCAACATTAATGGGGTGTCATTGAGGGACAGTACAAACAATGTAGATTTAAGGTGGGTGAAGTTCTTTGGGACAAATAGTAAGAGTTTTGTCTTTTTAGGGTTAAGAATTGGCTGGCTGCCACACAGCTAGAATTCAACGGAGTTAAAAGATGCTTGAGTTGCAGAGATAAGGTCAGAGGGAGTTTCTGCGATGGTGATGATGGTGCAGTCATCTGCGTATTGTACAAGGGATGACTGTGGACAGGAGGTGTAGAATAAATTAGTGAATATACTGAATAGTAATGGGCCAGGGATAGATCCTTGGGGGACTCCCATTCTGACAGGAAGAGGAGGGGAGAGAGCTGAGAGCCATCTCACTGATTGTACATGGTCAGTGAGATAGCTGGAAAACCAGGTAGTAGTAAAGGCAGAAAAGTTTAGGTTAGCCAGTTTGTTCAGCAGAAGAGGGTGAGAGACCATATCAAAGGCTTTTGAAAGGTCAATGAATAGGCAGGAGACCAACTTATTATTGTATCTGGCTAGAGAAATAGTATTAATGAAGGATATAAGGGGCTGTTTTAGTGCTATGTTTAGGGCAGAAGCCATGTTGTGTAGGCGTGAGCAAGTTTTCCTGTAGAAGGTATTTCATGATTTGCTTGTATATGCATTTTTCCAGTATTTTTGAGAGTGGTGAGAGGATCATGATGGATCTGAAGTTTGTAATGTTAGTGGAGTTATCTCCTTTGTGAATGGGTATGGTGTAGAATTTTTTCCAGATAGATGGCACCTTAGATTCTGAGATGGAGTGATTTATTAGGATTGATACAGGCAGGGCAAGGAATTCAGCAGCAGTTTGTAGGAAATAAGGAGGCAGGTTGTCAGCAGAAGCAAAGCAGGGTTTAAGTTTAGAGAGCAAGGATTTTATATAGTTAGTGGGTACAGTTGTAAGAGAGAGAGTAGTAGAGGAGTTGAGAGTAGGAGAGGACTTGGAAACAGTTGAGTTAGTAGTAGAGGGGAAGGAATTTATCAGCTTAGATATGTATTCAATAAAATAAGAATTGAATGAGATAGCTGTTTCTTCTGGTTAGTTGTCTGGGCAGGGGTTGGGTGAGGAAGGGTTACCAGGTTGCAGGATTTGGTTTATAGAGTTCCAAAATTTCTTGGGATCTGTTTTTTGGGAAGTTGGGGGGGGGGGGGTTAATGTAGAAGTTTTTTGTCTTTGTGGATGTGTTTTTTGCCTGATTTCTCAGTTCTTTATATTTTTGCAAATGAGAAGGGAGCTTAGTTTTTACCCACCTTTTCCATCCCCTGTCTCTAGTTTTCATTAGGGTACAGGTGGCATTGGTAAGCCAAGGGGATAGAGTTTATATTACGCTGTTGAAAACTCAAACTGTCGACAGTGTAATATCCGACACGAAAATGTCGAAACCCCTGAACTTCGAACACACAAAAAAAACCCCACCCAAACACAACACAAATAGCTCTACGCAGGGGGGCAAGCCCCCCTGCACCCCCACACCCCCCGCTACTTAAATATACTAACTCCGAGATCGCACTACATTGCAGTAAACTGAAATCTCCCCATACGGAGATTTCCGTTTACACATGCGATGACTTTCACTTTCGACATTTTGGTGCCAACAATATCAGCTTTGATATTGTCAGCCTTCGACAGGGTGAAGTTGACCCAGGGGATATATTAGATTTGATGCAAACAGTGCGGGGTAGAACAAGAGAGTTAAGAATGCTAAGGAAAGTAGAGTTGAAAGCGTTGGCAGCGTCATCAAGGGGGAGATAAGTTAGATGTGTCCAATTTATCCTGGAGAGGAGGGCATTAAAAGTCTCAGGACAGAAGGTGGATAGTTTGCGACAGGTTATGTATCTGTGAGGCCTAGTGAAATGAGGAGTGTATCTAAGAACTTTCACAGGGGAGTGATCATTTAGGGAGTCGGGTAGAGTCTCAGGGATATGATATTTGTGGGGGTCTGTGACTAAAATCCAATCGATGAGAGAGCTGGGGGTATGTGATCTGTTTATATGGGTGGGGGCTGAGATAAGTTGTACAAAGCTGTGTAAGTTGATGCATGATGTAATGTTTGGGGACAGAAGACTTAGCCAGTTAATACGTGCATCCCCAAGAAGAATAGTTTAATTCTGGATGTTTTGAGAAAAGTAAGAGAGAATGTTTTCTAGAAGGGTAATGTTATCTCTGGGGGGAATGTAGATAGCTATGACTGTGATAGTGGTGTAATTGTTAAGTTTAAAGTTAGCTGTCAGGAGTTCAGCAGGTGAGAAGGACTGAGAGGGGGTTGATTTAGAGTTGAAGGAGTAAGGTGGTTTGAATATACAATGGCCACTCAACTCCCTTTTTTTCTTTTGTCTATCTAATCTAAAAATATTATATCCGGGGGGGGGGGGGGGATATCACTGTCAAAATGTTGTGGCTTCAGCCAGGTTTCAGTCAGGGTGACTATATCAGGGGTATGATTAGCCATCCAGACATGAAATTCAATAATTTTGTTTAGGATGCTTCTAAGATTCATGGAGTAAAAAGATACTTGCTTTTTTGGAGGAGTAGTGTATGGTTGGTTAGGGGAGTTAACTTTATTGATTGGGGAGGAGGTTGGGCCAAGGTTTGGCTGAATGTCACCTGATAGTAGTAGAGACTTAGTGATGAAATGTTGTTTGTATTGTAGGTGCTTTATTTTATTTTCTAAAGAGGTGGTAGGGGAAGGGGGTATTTTGATTCTGGGGAGGATAGTATTTAGAGGAAGGATAGATGAGCAGTTAGGGAAACACTACAAATAATGTGTGAAGACATTGGCACATAAGTCTTTGCAGGATGAAAGTAAGTTGGGTTAGGTGAGAGTTATATGCGGTAAAAGTGTAAAAGAGGAGAAGGGGAGGCAATAGAAGAAAGGCTTGGATTGAAAAAGACACGTCAGTAAGGAGGGTCAATAGTTATGAGGGAGGTAAAAGTTGGGCCTATAAAAATGGTTGTAGGAAAGTTAGGGATAGGTAACCAGTAGGGGGAGTCAGTACACAGAAAGGAGAAAAGAGTGGTTGGTGTCGAGGGTTTGTGGAGAGATAAGATAAAAACAGTTAAAAAGGAAAACCACAAACAGAAAAACAAGAGTGTATAGCTAACTAAGAGAGTTGGCACTAGGGAAGTGACTAACTTATTGATGGCAAAGAGAGACAAAGAGGCAAGTTTTTTAAGCAGATGAGTGTTGGGGGTCTCTGTGGTATGCAGGTATCCTGTACAGTAGACAAAGTAAGACTAATTTGTGGTATGAGCTTAGAACATAGGTTTAGTTTAAACTGGCTATGCAGTATATAGGCATTATTCCAGGAGTTAGAGCAGTATCTGTATGGAAGGTAGAGGCAGTCTAGAAGGGAAGACACTTTGCTTTTAAAATGTTATTTTAAACTGGCTATCCAGTAGAGCACAGGCGTTGTTCCAGGAGTTGGAGCAGTATCTGTAGAGAAGCTAGAAGCAGTCTTAAAGGAAGAAACCTTGCTCTTAAAACCAAAGTCCCACAAATAAGTTGCAGCACCATACAAAGCCCTTCCAAGTGAGATAAATACAGTTTACATGCTGAGTACTAGTGAAAAGCTGTTAAAATCTGTAAATTAGGGACCTGCACACCACTGAGATGAAGCCAACAGACTAGTAGGAAGAGGACCAAACAAAGGAAAACAAACAAAGCAGTACCTCCTGCTAACACCTAAGAAGCTATGACAGCATTTCTTCCTCATTCACAGAATTTGACCCTCAATGCTCCCTTCTGACAATAATTTGTTTCAGACAAATGGGTTTCAAAGGTGATTCAGAAGGGTTGCAGTTGGCAATAGATATAAAAGCCCCTTTCCTTCAGGGGGATTCTCCCAACCAAACGGTTCCCCCTCAAGTGCTGCAACATGTTAGAAGCAAGAGTCATACAATATGTTCCTGCAGATCAATTAGGAAAGGACTTTTAATCCAGAATGTTTCTGGTTCCAAAGAAGGAGTATTCCTAAAGATCAGTTTTAGAACTATGTTTTCTCAGAGTATTTGTAAAGATTCCAAAATTCAAGATGTTGGCCCTTCAGACAGTGTTATCTTTGATCCCACATCAGATGTTATAGTAACTTTAGACCTCAAAGATGCTTACCATCATATTCAAATAGCAGGCAACTTCAAGAGACTTTTAAGATTTTCTGTGTCTGTGTCATATTATCTAGTCTCTGCATTACCCTTTCAGCTGTCCACTGCACCAAGAGTGTTTATAAAGTGTCTAGCCCCAGTGCTGGCCCTTATTTAGACAACTTGCTTATTTATGCAGTGTCTTTTCCCAGTTGTCAGGTGTCCTTAACAAATGTGTCTTCTCTTCTAAGCCATCTGAGATTCCAGATAAATATGCAAACATCCTTCCTCACCCCATCACACTAGATTGTGTTTATAGGTTGCTTAATATAAACTGTGTTGCCAAAGGCTTTCCTCCTTCCCAAAAGAGAAGGTGGATTTGAATCTGGAAGTCTTCCTGAACTTTTCCCAACAGTCACAAGCTACTGTCAGAGAATTTCTCAGGGCAGTAGGTTTCATGGCTTCTATGATTCTCATGATACCCTTTGCTAGGCTACATATGTGAAAGATTCAGTGGTAACTCAAAAACTTGTGGACCCAACATTCTTATTCCCCAGTTTCAAATTCTAAATGTGGACTTCAAATCAGAACTGCATTGGTGGAGGGATCAGATGGCTAACAATCCAGGTCTCCCTTCTTCTGCACCTACCCCAACTTCTTCTTCTTTCGGCTGCTCCCATCAGCTGTTTCCATTTCTTCCTGTCCTCTGCATCTTGCTCTGTCACACCAACCACCTGCATGTCCTCTCTCACCACATCCATAAACCTTATCTTAGGTCTTCCTCTTTTCCTGTTACCTGGCAGCTTCATCCTTAGCATCTTTTTCCCAATATACTCTGCATCCCTCCTCAGCACATGTCCAAATCAACGTAATATTGCCTGTCTGGCTTTGTCTCCAAACCTTTCAACCTGGGCTGACCCTCTAATATACTTATTCCTAATCCTGTCCATCCTCGTCACAACCAGTGCAAATCTTAACATCTTCAACTCTGCCACGTCAAGCTCTGACTCCTGCCTTTTTGTCAATGCCACTGTCTCCAACCCATATAACATAGATGCTCTCACTACCTTCTTGTAGACCTTCCCTTTCACTCTTACTGGTAATTATCTGTCACAAATCACTCCTGACACTCTTCACCCACTCCATCCTGCCTGTACTCTCTTCTTCACCTCTCTTCCACACTCACCATTACTCTGAACTGTTGATCCCAAGTATTTAAACTCATCCACCTTCGCCACCTTTACTCCCTGCATCCTCACCATTCCTCTATCCTCCCTCTCATTCACACACATATATTTGTCTTAGTCCTGCTGACCTTCATTCCTCTTCTCTCTAGAGCATATCTCCACCTCTCTAGGGTCTCCTCCACCTGTTCCCTACTCTCACTACAGATCACAATGTCATCTGCAAACATCATAGTCTATGGGGACTCCTGCCTGATCTCGTCTGTCAACCTGTCCATCACCATTACAAATAAGAAAGGGCTCAGAGCTGATCCCCAACATGATCTGTATTTACTGATTCCTCAGATTATGCTTGGGAGCAGTTTCAAAGGGGGTAAAAGTGCAAGGGTTGTGGGACAGTTCAGAGGGAACAAAGCACCTTGATATCAAAGAAATGTTGACTGTGATTCAGGCCATGATGTCTGTACATCATCTGTGAGGTCTAGGTCCTCTGGAGATCGTTACAGACAACACCACATTTATTTTATACATAGACAGGAGCCACCAAGTCGTACTCTCTGTGCTGGCTGGAAATGATAGCTTATGAGTTAGCTCTTCAGCATCCTTTGACTCTAAGCATCTTATGTACTGTCAGAGAAAAACATAGTGGCAAACAAGCTAAGTAGATCCTTGGTTTACCCTCACAAGTGAAAACTCAATGAATATGTCTTCCAGAAACTGATTCAGATGTGGGGAACACCTCAGGTAAATCTGCTCAGCTCCTTTCAAAACAGACTAGTAACAGATACTGTTCCAGGACTCCTTGCAAGCAGGCCTGGTGAACAGATGCTGTTTCATTCCCCTATTTGGAAATGTTCATATATGCATTTCTTCCCTTTCCAGTGATTTCCAGGGTAATTTTGAAGATGCAGAAAGACTCTCCAAAATCATTGTGGTAACTGCCTTTTGGCACAGGCAAAATTGGCTCTCCCTTCTAAATGGAGGTGATCAGCAGCAATTATCATAAGCTTCTTCACAGACTTGGACTACCCACCCAAAAGAAAGGGAGTTTGATACACTCCAGCATCAAGCAACCTCAGCTGACTGCCTGCATGATTCAGTTTTGATATATTTTAGGCACTCTTTCATGAGGAAGTACAGCAGGTACTTAACGTGGCAAGAAAGCCTGCAACTAGAAAATCATATATTAGCAAGTGGAAGAGATTTCCTAGTTGGTGCCTAATCAATGACCAGAAACCCTGCAGGATTTTTGTACCACTGATGCTCAAATATTTGAGAGAGTTGCTATCCTCTGGTGTCTTATTCCTCCATAAAGAATCATCATGTGGCTATTTCAGCATGTCTGCCCTTGGATTCCTATCTTTCTTTTCTCTTTATAGTCATAGAACCTCCTTATAGACAGGTTTCTCCTTCTTGGTATCTCAATTTTGTGCTGGAAAAACTAACTGTGTCACTCTTTGAACCTACCTGCCTGCCTGTCTGGCTTACTTAAGGTTCATCACTTGGAAAACTGTTCTTCCTATCACTCTAACATCTGCAAGAACAGTGTCTGAATTGCACGCTGTCATGATGGGAGAACCCTATCTGTTTTTTTTCCCCACAAAGACAGGGTCACTCTACACACAAACTCTTCCTTCATGCTCAAGACTGTTTTTGAGTTTGCATTCAATCAAGCCATCAATCTACAATTAAACCAGGGAGGGAGGATTCTACACACTTTGGATGGGCATATGCAACTTGGGTACTATCCTGACAGAATTTAGTCATTCAAGAAATGTAACTAGCTAATTATTTCCTATTCCAGGACTAAAAAAGATTAACCTAAAAAAGTAAGGTCAGTCTCTGTCTAAATAGACTATTTCCAGGTGGCTGTCTTATGCTATTGTGTTTTGTTATTCATAGAAAATCCATTCCAGGCAGTGCTAAGATGCATTGCACTACAGCCTTAACTTCTGTGATAGCATATACTGGAAAAGGGTGGACTCTAGAACCATTCTAGAGGAAGCACCTTGGTCCTCTATTCATACATTTACAAAGCACTGCAAACTGGATTCCTTTTGCAGGTCCATTGCAGGTGTTGCTAAGACCATTCTGCAAGGTCTCCTAAACTCTTACCCTTGCTTCTCCCAGGCTGGATAAGTTACAGTAGTATACCCATGGGCTACATCAGCAATGAGAATGATGAACATAGTACAATTTTATAAATTACACTCGATTGTAATATAACCGCAGTGGTGGTGCTGCGGTAGCGTTGTCGCCTCACAGTAAGATGCTATCTGGTTCGATTCTCAGCTAGAGTGTCTTCTGCGTGGAGACATGCGTGAATGGGCGTACCTTCGTTGAAGGTTGTGCATCAGGGCTGGTAACTCAGCATGTAAAAATCAGCTACCAATTATTAGCAGACCGGAGTTCCGCTGTGGCGACCCCTAACAGGGAAAAGCCGAAAGACACAAACAAACAAACACTCTGTTGTAATAGTAGATGTTCAAATTCTTCACTGCTACACCCACTCACCATCCCCCTTCCTGTATATAGATTTAGTGAAATACAAAGTTAGATTTTGTTATTTCTTGGTCAGGATGAGTTTTCCATTTTTATTGGGCTAGGGGCAAGAAAGTCCTGAAGATTTTTAGCCATTCTAGCCCATAGACTACTCAGCAGTGAGAATGATGAACATTGTTCTTCATTTTGTTTGTGTGTTGCAGCCATGTGTGGGCACAGAGCTCTACCCTGCTGTGTGCCATGGTATGATAATGCACCTCCCTTTATGAGTGGAGTTTGTACTATACCAATGGGTATGCCCTCTGCTACACTGCCCTGTACTACATCAGAATGCATCACATCATCTCCCGAACATCTTGTGCACCAGATATCTCAACTGCTCCTATTTTGGGGAAAGGTTGTTATTTTCAGGCCTGATTTATGATGTGTCTATTTTTGGAGGTATAGTCCTATTTTCAGTCTTGATTTTACACGTTTAAACAATTTTCAGAATCCCCCTCTCACATGCCATTTTTGAAGATGTCTAGTACACAGAAAACCACACTACATTACCAACACAATGGTGACACCAGAATCATGGCATATATCTTGCATCTTGCATCTCCCATTTTCAGAAACAAAAGTAAGTGACCTTCTGTGGTAGAATTTTGCAATACAGTTCATTAAAGTCTGCATTTTTTATATTCTCTGTTTGATAATGTGCTCATATTTTCCATATTTTTTTCACTCTGTCTTTTAAACTTGTTTCTGAGTATTATCTGACATTCCTACTGAAAATGGGAAGAGTTATGTGCTATTTGATATCCAGTTTTATGGCATTTAGATATCCAGATTTTTGGCATGGAAGTTCCTACTTTTCACTGGCCTTTTTTCCTATTTTCTGTGTATGCAGGTTGAGAGTTATATTGTGTGCTGCAACCATGTGAGGGTACACAGCTCTATCCTGCCGTGCACTCTGTATCACCACCTCAAACTGTGTCCTTTTGTTTGATATTGTGTTTTTGGAATGAGCTGTGCAGATTCTTATTTTCACAGACTTACAATGCAGAGTCTGTCAATGGACTGTTTCAACTTTAAATGTTCATCCACATTGGGCATGTCCTAATTCCAGAATGGCAAAACAAGTCAGACCCAGGATAAATTTACAGGCAATCATCCAGTCATCAAGACTTAGAGGAAGCAAGTTTCTGTTACATGGTAATCAAAGGATAGGGAGGTGTCTGTGAAGGTGCATAGATCTATACCAGTCCGGAATGGGGTGCTGTCTGTATTGTAAGCTGCTGTCATGATTTGTTTGCCAAATGTGACAGTGTTATTCTCCTTTGCATTTAATTTCAGCCCATGTCTAATACACTATTAATCTGTGTAGGTTAGTCCTTGCTGTAGTAATACAGTATCAGTTGCTAAGTGAATGACTACTCCTAGCTTGCATTCATTGGTAAACTGCTTAATACCATGGCAAATTAATGGATAATTTCTTCCTCTCTGTCATTGTCATGTCCAAATAATGTCCCCACATTATGTAAAGCACACTGAATGAGTAATGCGCAATGGTGCAGTGGTGATCTCTGTCTGTCATTGCAGGACTAAGTCATGCTTGGCTAGGTTTGGGTCCAAAGCAACTACTCAGTCTTGCCAGGTGTTAGTCAATCCCACAATGACATATGCCTCAATCGTGAATTAGTTGCAATGTATAGTTAGATATTTTTTCATAGTGTACACTCAGCTTCTTCAATAAATCTTTGGTTTAGTCTTTCCTTGCTGGCAGCAACAAATAAGAATATTCCTGCAACATCTATTTGTACAAAGCTATGTATACCAGCAGCAGAGATGTTGACCACCACCTCATTTAGCAGGAATTTTGTTTTTTTTTTGCTGTCCTGGGTAACAGGAGTGCAGTATTTAGCTTATTATGTTGCATTATTCTTATTTATCCACTAGTTCAATGTTTTTTCTCTTGAATAAAGATTCTAAATCAGTTATCTCCAAGTACTTATTGTGTAAGAAGTACAAAAGTGTATGCCTTATGATGTCCCTGCTTTCTCTAGAGCCCTGTAAAATTCAACATACGTAGTTTTTTTTCTCCTCACTTTTGGGAAAGAAGATAAGATAAACATGTATGTGTGTCTGTGTGTCTATATAGAATTAAACAGTTGCCCTTGGTGCTTCAGACCTGGACAGCTTGGCTCTGGTCTTGGGTTCAGATCCAACTGAGTCGGTAGCTATTACAGGGGCTTCTTCTAGGTCTGTGAAGTGAGGGAGGTCCTTTCCCAGTTGACTGCCCTCTGTGTCAGCTTTTGACGTTATAGAGAGGATTCTATCCCACTCTGGGACTGGTTTATCACAGCCAACATTGGATCCATCCTGAGCTTCTCATCTTACTGGATCTTCAGTCTCACATCATCTTGTTCAGGAACAACCTACACCTCAAGGTCTTGTGCAGCTCCAGACATGATGCTGCCCAGGAGCTTTCTTGTCTCCATATTTCTTGCCTCCTTCAGTTGTACACATAAAGCATCAATACAAAAGGAGGCACTTATATTCCTCCAGGAAGTCTTTAACAGAGGATTCTGACCTTGGTGAGGAAGATGATCCCCAAAATCCTGCCAGTCATGATGTCTCCTTCAGCAACCTCCTTGAATTGATGCAGTAGAGTTGGACTGAAGCACTGAAGCCCCTTTCTGAGGAGTCAGTGTATCTTAATGCCTTTGGTACAGGCCCATCCATGACCTGGTTGGTACCCCTTCCTGACACTCTTGTTGACCTGGTGACTAGGAGGGCATGGAGCCTATACTTTGGAAGCCAGATCAAAACTTAGTCCCTTCCAAGGATAGGTCTTATTAGAACAAGGGACCTATGGTTGCTACCATTGTTGTGGTGTCCCAAATAGCATCACAACTGTGTTGTTAGTGTTAACCATTGGAATTTCTGGTCAGTTAGTCTCATATTAATTTAAAGTACTCCTTTAGAAATTATTTTAGAGAATGGATGTATTGTGTTCATTCATTCCATCTAATCTGTCATATGGGTCCTCAGAGCCATCTGTCGGATCTGATCCTGAAACATCAGTGCTCTATCCTTAAGCTCATTCCCATAATGCATCAATTCCACGAGCCACTCCAGATTTTGCTTGCACTTTTGTGAATAGGTGCATATCTCGCCACCTAAGTGCTGTATCTCATTTTTCTAAGTACCATTTTTTTAGTGACTGTTTTTCAAAATTGTGATTGCCTAAACGTAAACCTACTAATACAGAGTTTGGGCATTTTTTTTCCTTTAATAGTCCTTTGTTTTTAATGCTAGTTTAGATAGTTAATCATAAGTTCATAGGTATTACTAAGATAGCTGCCCTTGCAGGCCATTTTAAGCCTCTCCAGTTTCCATTTTAGTACTCAAAATATTCTATCCCATTTGGTTATAGATTGGCCTTCCCCATCCCATGGACAATAGTTATATACATTACCCCCTAACTAGAATAACTGGGATCATACCATAGATAATCTGAAGAGACCTATGTACAGGATAAATCATTTAGGAGCTGATTTAGTCCATTAGTAGTGCAGGAGGTGGTCCTGGGGTAAATTTTCTGTTTCCCACCCGTAGAGCTAAGCTGTGCTTGAATATCATCAGGAATGAACTTTGTTTTATGTGGATGGGGTGTCTGTTCCACAGCAGTGATATCCTCTGTGAGATACATCTGTGTTTTCTAAAGATTCTATTGATGTTGCAGAAGATGTGTAGATCCCTAGACTGAGTATTTCTGATGACATTTGACATGATGTGTGCAGTGAATCCATCAGTATTACTCAGATGATACCTTGTTTTCCAGGCACAGGTCCTGTCTTAGCAGCCTGCAATATATGGAGTATAGTGACAGAGCTTTGCATTGGTCCATGTAGGACATGTTGTTTAGACCTTGGAGCCTTTTAGGTATCTTTGTGGGCATTTCAGTTGTTGCATAATATTCGGATATTACACCGTATATTTAGATAGATATTAGTCTTTAATTTATAGTGAGATGTTCTGATAGTTTGGTGTGTGTGTGTGTGTGTGTGTGTGTGTGTGTGTGTGTGTGTGTGTGTGTGTGTGTGTGTGTGTGTGTGTGTGTGTGTGTGTGTTTGCGCCTTTTTGCAGTTGACATTCTTGTAAATTTGACTTTATGAAGGACATGGACAAACAGTCCAGCTTTAAAAAGTGTAATCTGTATGGGCAGAAAATTCCTCCACAGGATTTGTACAACCAGCATGTGGTCTGTCTTAGGGTGACTCATCTCAAGGTGGGCTATGAAATTTGCAAGGAGTTTAGGCCAAGATCCCTCTCTGGTTGGAGGAATAAGCTTATTTTGAAAAGGGTTGCTTCATCTGGACCCAGAAACCACCAAATCTAAGAAGCACTCTGAAAACATAAGTCTTGAGACTCTCATCTAAAGACAAGACCAACAGATCCATAGTCTCCACCGTCAGCTCCAAAACAACTGAGACTTGAAGACTCTTTGGCCAGAACACCAACTTATACTCCTATACCAGATCTGATTGTTTTGAGTCTGGTTCCATAAGAGCCAATTTTCTTATTAGACTCCCCCAGTAAAGAGGCTGTCAAGAAGAAACTGGGACATCACCCTCCTTCCAGGTCTTCATCAGCACTTTCACCATATTCTGTCAATATAGGAATACCTTTGAAGCTGATGTGGACCATTTAAGGCAGAGGTTCCTGAGAAAATAAATGGAATTTGGGAGTCCTTTTTGACATATTCTGCTATAAAGGCAGTCGGATCCACACACTTTACCCTAATCTCTGCTCCTTCTCTGGTCTGGTCTTTCACTCCAATGCCTTAAGATCCATTAACAGCAATTTGCAGTTTTAGAACACTGCAACAATAAACCAAAAACTGTTCTACTGGAAAGTATGAATGAAAGCTCGGACACAGGTTTTTATATTAAGCACGTTCGTTCTTTTTAATATTCACAAGAATTTCTTCACAATAAAAACCCATTACCATACCACCACATGGTCTTTGGAACCAATCATTTCTTGTCTTTGAGTTCCTGTGTTATTTAAAGCAACACTGTTAAAAAAACTTACATTGTATCAGAGTGTATCTCATTATCATCAATAAGTGTTAATACAAAACACTCATACATTGTAAAAAATACAAACCTCTAAAATCTTTGTACTTGTAAAAAGTATTTTATTTTATCTTTACAGATTCATTTAGTCCCAGTACATTGTCTGCACAATGTTTAACCTGAGCAGGTTAGAGTCTGCCACTTAGATTCTGACTCAGAGGATCAAGAGGGTCTCCCATTGTCCTTTCCAGAGGATGACTCATTTGGCAATATCCTAGAGCTAATTTGCCAGAGGGGAGCTTGTCCTGTAGACCCCCCACCCCCTCAGGGTGAGATGGTTTTATTCGAGGCTTAAATTTCAACAGTCTACAGCCTGAGTACTATCTTCAACTGATAAGCTCATATTTCTAGTGGCTAGGAAGTCATGGCAGGAGCTAGAAAATTGAGGCAGTCCCCAGGAAGCCTGATAAAAATACTTAGACCCCCCCTAAAGACTGGCACTTTTGGGCTATATCCCCATCAGTGGAATCCATTATTGTGGCAGTGGTGACAAATGTAGTTATCAGAATATTCTCATTTCATACACCCATCTAATAGAGAGTCCAAGGTGATGGACAGGCTATGGAAACATTTGTATGCTTTGTGAACTTTCATTTTGAGGGCTCTGAAATATTCAAATCTCCTAATAGATTCCAGAAGGATTTGGCTCAGCAAGCCTTATTCACTCTGAAAATCCACTGACAGCTGATAATAGTAAACAACTATATCTACTATGTTGAGCATTTTTAATCTTTTCATGCATCTTATGCACAACCTGGCAAAAGGAGTGGCCAGGACAGCTGAGTTGGGCACTTTCATGAGAGTCCACACTTGGCTGCACCTGTGTGATTTCATGGACAACTTCAACATGTCCTGTACAAATACGCCATACTTTGGTTCATTTCTTTTTGGATATTCTGTCAAGGAAAAAGTGCAGCTGTGTGAGTGACATGACAAGGTATTATTTTCCATCTGAGTCATGTTTGAGAACCCCAAAAAGAGTATATAGCAGGAACCAAAAAGTGCCTCATTTACTTTGGTTCTGAAAGTCTAAATATCAACAGTTTGCCTCACCTTCAGACAAGTGTGTCAGAAGTGGCTCTTTCAATGAATGCTAGCCCAGGGGCAGAGGAAGTCCATAGAACCAGGGATACTGTAGCCCCTTCTTGGACAATAGGCAACAGTATTCCTGAAGGGTTGCCCGACTGTTTCACTTTAGAGACTATCTGGGGATGTCTGTCCCTACACCCTGCTATGTGGCAGGCCATCATGCAGGATAGGTGGATAGGAGGGATTATATCCAGTGGCCTATCCTTCACTCCAGCCACAAGGCTGCTATTGGACATCCCATCCCAGCAGGTAAAACAGGTCACCAGAGAGGTTCTCTCTCTCTCTGTTAGAAAAAAACAGCCATTCAGAAGTTCTCCCTAGACCAGATAGCATCAGGATTTTATTCCAGATTTTTTTTGGTTCCAAAGAAAACTCAGGACCTCAGACATATTTAGACCTAAGCCTGCTAAACAGATTTGTTTGAAAGACCTACTTCAGAATGGTCACTCTACAGTCTAGCCTTCCCTGTCTCAGGGAGGAAAGACTGAATTCAATAAGTAGGTCTCCAAGACTCACATGTTCACATCAAGATTGTGAAAGAGTTAATAGATTATTATGCTTCAGAGTAGAAGCCAGTCATTATCAGTTCTGGGTCCTGCCATTTGGTCTCATCACAGCCCCCAGTGTGTTCTCTAAATGCATGGTCATTGTAGCTGCTCACCTACAACTTCTAGGGTTCAGAATTTTCCCATAGCCAAATTGTTGGTGCATTCAGTGGAATCCATGATTCAAGCCAAGACTTATCTTCTCAGCCTCTGCTCCTTCTTGGGGATAATGGTCAACATGTACAAAGTAAATCTGACTTTCTCTTAGGTCATTACATTCATAGGCTGCAGTCTGGATACATCTTGGTGCATGGTCTCCCTAGTGTCACAAAGGTTGCATGTGCTGAAGGAGACAGTTCGGTCTCTTCTTCTCAACCACTCCCCTCCTGTTGCTGTGGTTCTGATGTTACTGGATCTCACGTGTTCTTCTATGCTAATGGTCCACTTTGTTTCAGTTTTACATAAGAATCCTACAATGGTTGTTACAAGCTCAGTGGTGCCAATGGTCTTCCTCCTCTTTCCAAAATCATCCTCATCATGGATTCTTGCAGGTCTCATCTGAGATACTGGCTAGAGGCTACACTGGTATTAGAGGGGGAAACTGTTTGCAACCCTCATTTCCAGGGCTACAGTGACCATGGCTGCATCATCCCTGAGGTGGGGGACCATTACAAATGAAGGCTAGTCCAAGGCCAGTGGACCAGCTTAGAGGCTTCTCTTCACATAAATGTGATGTAGTTGAGGACAGTCTTCCTAGTGTTGCAGGGATTTCAGGCCCATCTTGCCCTGTGTGTGATTTCAATCCAAAAGGACAGAATAGCTGTAGTTTGGTATGTCATCAAGCAAGGAGGAGCCAGATCCTATGTACTATGTTGAGAAACAGAGGGTGTAGTACTGTGTGATAGCCTCTATCTACTTTCTTGTAATAAGACATATCCATGGAATAACCATTTGTCTTGTGGACAGGTTCAGCAGATTGATACTTACGTCTCACAAGTCATCTCTCAGTCCAACAGTAACCAACCAGATTTTTTCATCACTGGGGCACTTCCTACTGTGATTTTTGTGTCTATCCCTGAATACCAAATGCACCAGGTTCTTTGCTTCGATCCACCCTCCAGGACAGTCACTCAGGGATGCTGTGTCTCAGTGATAGCCTCCAGGGCTACTCAATGCCTATCACCTTCTTTCCTCAATTCCCAGATGCATCCAGAAAGCAGTAAGGTGGAAGGCAACTGTCATCCTCATAGCCCCCTTCTGGCCCCAACAAATCTGGTTCCCTATCCTAAAGCCTTGTTTTCTGAAGCAACCCTGGCTTCTGGATCTCATCTTGGATCTGGTCACTCACCCAGATATTCCAGTTTTAAAGTTAACTGTCTAGTCTCTCCAGCTCCAGTGATGGCCATAGATCATCATCTCTTGGATGAAGCGGTCAGGATTCTTATGGTTTCCTAGAAGGATTCCACATACAGAATCCATCTCAGTAAGTGGAAATGCTTAACTTTATGGGCTAATAGTCAAGACAGTTGCCCTTTTTGTGCATCACTATCTGACATTCTTCAATTTGTATAGTCTATTTTTTCAAACAGACACCAGTGTTTGTGCTGTCAAGGTATATCTAGCTGCTGTTTCTAGTTTTCATGTTGGATTCGAGGACCATTTTTTAGCTTCTTATAAGTTATGTAAGAACTTAAAGGGATCTTGCTCCTTAGATCTCCTTACAAAGACATTATACTGCCATGAGATCTGATTGTCATAGTGGAAACTTTAACCAAGGCCTCCTTAGGGCTGGCTTTCACAACACAATTGAAGTTTCTGTCCTGGAAAACCCTGTTTCTGGTGGTCATTACTTCAGTCAGGAGAATATTAGAGCTGCAAGCTTTATCTTCCTCTTTTCCCTATATCATCTTTCATAAGGACAATGTATCTCTCAGACATATCATTCCTTTATTCTAAAAGTGGCTGCAGAATCTAATGTGTCCTAACCTATTCATTTGTCATTTTTCTTCCCAAATTATTCTAATAAAAGAGAAAACATTCTGCATACTCTAGACACGCACAAACAGTTACATCTTTACATTCATAGGATTAAACTGTTCAGGAAAGATGTTCATCTCTTAATTTTCTTTGCCTACAAGAAGTTAGATAACAAGGTCTCCAGGATCTCCCTGTCCAGATGGTTGTTGGATTGTACTACTTTCATTTATACTGATCAGAAAAAGACCTTATGAGGTAAACCCTAAGCCCCATTGTACTATGGCAGTAGCTACATCCACTGCTTTCTTCAGACCATCTTCAGTTGATGAAATTTCTTATGCTGCTACATGGTCCTCCATGCATACCTTTATAGGTTCATAGGTAGGTACTAGGCTATCGGCCCAAGGGCCTAAGTAAGCCTAGCCAACAAGGTTCCCCTGACTTATGCCACCCAAGAAAGTTATTTTCCTGTGCCACTGTCGAGCAGAGCCACAGAAGTGATCCCCGGGGTGTATTTCCTATTTTCCATCCACTCATCAAGATTTTTCTTGAAGAGTGCTAATGAGGGACTTTGCTTGACTCTTGTTCCAGAGTATAGGAAGTCTCTGGGACAGGAATCTATCCCTCCAGCATGTCCTGTTTATTGCGGTGACAAAGTTTAGGTCCCTAGAGCATGTAGCTCATACGGATTGGGATTTCTTTAGGTGTAGCATGTCCAACAGCTCTGGGTTTGACATAGCTTTATATGTTGGGCAGAGATCACCTTGGAGTAGGCGATATGCTATGGAGTAAAGCTGGATTTTTTTTTGAGATAGTCAGTGTAGGGCATCTGTTTGAGGCCAGTAATCCTCTTTGTGAGGTACTTCTGTGGCCTTTCCAGCTGCTGCAGATGTCTTGTGAGGTACATTCCAAAAGGGGCATTTTACTCTATAATGGGTCTAATGAGTGTTGAGTAGAGAGGAACAATAACCTCTTTTTTCCTAGATGAGAACCCTTTTGTGATGAGGTGTGCCATGTAGAAGGACATCCTGACTATTGTGGCAATGTGATTATCAAAGGTGAGACTACTGCCCACCTGGGTCCCAAGGTCTTTTATCACACATTCGGTGATAAGTAGACTGCTGCCTATGTGGTAGTTCATGGGTACACAGTTTTTACCAAAGGGGATGACAATGCACTTTTTGGCATTGAGCTTGAGGCCGTGGCTCTGACACCATGCATCTGTCATAGTGAGGCCCTTCTGTAGGATGTCCACATCATTTGGGGACTTGACTATGGCTCCTAGTTTGCAGTCATCTGTGAACTTCTTTAGCCAGAAGTCTTCTGTGTTAACCTGTACTTCAGAGAAGTAGATACCAAACAGGAGAGGTCCCAGGACTGAACCCTGTGGAACTCCACTTGTCACTGGTTTGAAGTCAGATTTTGAGTCTGCAACTTTTACAGTATGGGTTCTGTCAGTGAGCCAGTTGGCGATGTAGGGATTTATACCTAGTTTAGTGAGATTAACTATAATTCCAGAATGGGGGATGGAGTCAAAAGCCTTGGCGAGGTCAAGATAGGCTGTGTGAACGACCTTAACCTCATCTACGGCTTTGGTGACTGCCTCAAAGAAATCGATCAGATTCAGGAGGCATGATCTGCCTTTCACAAACCTGAACTGGGTGGGGTCCAGAGTTTGGAGGTTACCAATGTCTTTGTTTATGAGTTCCATGATGATACGTTCCATGGCTTTGCAGACCAGGCTCGTCAGACTAATAGGGTGATAGTTCCCAGGATCAGTGGTGGCTCCCCATTTGTGGAGTGGGATAACTGTTGCTGTGCACCATTCAGTGGGCACAAAGCCTGATGTGAGGCTATGATTGAACATGGTGCTTAGGTGGGGAGCCAGTTCGTTCTGAAGTTCATGTAAAACACAGCCTGGGATGTTGTCCTGTCCCATGGATGCTGTTTTCTTTGCTTTAGAGACTGCAGCTTTTACCTACATAGTTGTGATTACAGGGACTGTGCATTCTTCCTGTATAGATATGGGCCCTTTAGAGGGTGAGAGGGGGGGTAAGGTTAGCACTGAACCTATCTGCTAGAATGTTGGCAATATCAGTTGGTTCTGTAATTTCCGTGCCGTTGTGCTCTAACTCAGAGCAGATCTGGGTGTTGCCATTGAGATTCTTGACATAGCTATAGAATGCTTTGTGGTTGTCCTTAGAATCAGTGGCAATTTTGTTTTTGTAGCTAGCTTTGGAGGATCTTATAAGGGATCTCAGCTTCTTACTGAGACTGACCAGGGAGCTCCTCCACTAATGGGATTTTACTCTCTTTTGCAACAGTTTCTTCCTTCTGTTGTACAGTTTGTCTATACCAGGGGACCACCAGATTTGCTTCCTTTTTTTGGAGGATAGCATCTTGGTTCTGTTTGGGATAGCACAATCCATGCACTCATGTAAGTGCTTATAGAGTGCATTTGTTTAGGATTCAGCAATCCTAACTATATTGTCCATCTGCATGGGTGTCGTGAAGTTTGCCACTTCTGTCTTAAGAAGCATGAAGTTATTAATCATTACAAGTTTTACTGCCTCTCCAGAGCCTGAGATTCCTTTGGCTGTACCAAATTTTCTGACATGAGGGCACCCAGGAAGATTGTAGCTGGAAATTCTGACCCATAGGTTGGATAGGATGGACAGAATGAATGGGATATGAAAGTTATTTTCTCACCATGATTATAGATGATTTCATTCATGTCCATCCGGTATGACAAATTCTTTCACTGTACCCTTCCTTCTGCAAGACATGAAGGATTGTTTTATTTATACAGTGTGTTCCTAAGTTGTGGTTTCCAAGTTAAAACAATTAGGATCTGGGATAGCTTGGAGAATTGAGGCATTATTTTATATTTTTAGGGAAAATGTTGAGGGGTCTCAAGGCTGAGCTACTGGTATTGCTGGATCAGATCTAACAAGCAGCTCTAAGGTATGAGTTGTATTAGAAGGACATGAATGAAAGGATCTGTCATTATGGTAGGTAGACAACTTTCATTTTTTTATTGCCTGTAATAAAAACAATGCCATTTGCATGTTGGCTATCAGTGACAGTTTTTATAGGCATACTATTGTTGCTGCTTACTGTGCATTACTTGGCTTTATGGAAAGTTCTAGAACATTTAAAACAAACCACTTTGGATAGAAAAGTTATTTTTCTTGTTTGCAAAGTAGCATGATTACTTAAAGGTTTGTTATTAGCCCTTGGTACATGAAAATATAGCTTTCAGTTTGTAAGTTCAGTTAATAATAAAGGCCCCAGTAAAACAAATGCCAATTCAGAAAACTTAGCATAACTCTGTAACACCCAGTTTTTGAAATTATAAAAGGGTGTGCCTTCTAAACACATCTACAACCAATACTTCTAAAATCTTACTTCAACTGCACTGTTCATAACCACTTTCTCAAAATATGTAAAAGTCGGCCCTTTGGCACCTTACTGGTTTGTTCATTTTAAATTTAATCATATGAAGCTAAAGAGATTGGGCCTCAAGTGAATGTAATGATATAATTATATTCCACTTGGCTAGGAGACATTTCTCCTGAGCTATCCAGCAGATAATCCTCAAAATCATCTTCCTTGCTCAACTTCTTTAGAGGGCCTGCTGCTTTTGGAACTTCTGGTAAGGAGGTATTTGGATTTACAATTTCAGCAACCTGTTGCTGTATGAGAAGTAGGCGGAGGTAACCTGTTGCTGTATGAGAAGTAGGCAGAGGTCAGTTGCTACACTCCTCTATATTAGGGATTCCAGTAGACTTTCAGTCTTGAACAGACACAAATCTTACAGCTGTCACAGGAAACAGACCACTAGAATAACAAACACACTCCTGCCACAAGGTTTATTTTTGGTACAGATCCCCATGTAAACAGAGGATTGTTATAATTCAATATAACCCTTTCCCAGCCACAAGGGAGTAAATACCTATCTAGGCAGTTTCTCACATGATGAAAGTGTTTCAGTCAATGCAGCACAGGTCCTTCTCTTTTAAAAGATGGACTTTCCTTCTGGTTGGGGAAGAAAAAATATGCAAATCACTTTGGAAATAGGTTTGCAAATTGACACTGGTCTTCAAGTGCTGAAAAAGAAGGTAAGGCAGAGCACTTTCAGGTGGTTTCAGTTAATGATAATTTAGCACAACTGAATTTCTGCTCACTGTAAGCCATCGGTGCAATAATTATAGTGCTGTTCTACCCACAGAAATAGTCTGCCAACTCTGGCTTGCAATTCAAACAGGGTTTGCTTACAGTGACAAAAAATACAGTCTTGTGCAAAAAAAAAAAAAAAAAAAAAGAACAAAACCTGTTTTTTCTTGTTAAATCATTACTGCTACTTACTTTTGTTGTCTTTAATCAGAACCACTGCTATATAAATCTGAGTTAGAATCCAAGTTGTTTGGAAATTTCTATGTTCTCAATCCTTTGGGAACTCTGTTATCACTTATTCAGTCTTTAAAGAAGGCATCATTGAGCTGTAGAGGAAAGGTAGCAAGTAAGAATAAATACAGGTTTGCAATACTTGAAAAGCAGAGATCTAAGAGGTGCAGAGCATGGGAAATGAGAATTGAATTTAAAGCGCTGATGTGGCGATTAAGATTAAATGCAACAGAATGGCCAAAATTAAACTACCATGTTTCTATTCAAAGTTCATTGGAGTTGCATTCTGTTACGCTATAGTGACTCTTATCAAACTTATCATTAAACAAAATGTTCTTATTTTTTTTACATTTTATTATTTTTCATCCATGAAATTCTGTTGTGAAACTGATTTTAAAATTGCAACTGCTTGATTTTATACTGCAGTTGTTATTCAGTTCTTATGTACTTTACTATTGGATTAATTTATATATTTATGGCATTTACAATGTTTTTGAAGGTGTAATTTCCTTTCTGATTCTTGAATACATCTCAGTATACTAAGTATTCTCTAATTCTATTAGAATACAATTGAATGGTAGAAGTTTTTTGTCAAATTATGTGTTATGAGCTTATAAATTTAGCTATAATGAATTTTGACTTTTTGTGGATAAAAGCACTCTGCTAAAGTTGTTTTTAAAGTCATATTTAACTCATTTATTGTTGCCTCGATAATTTCTTCAGCCACGTCTCTGTTGCACTATTGGTATGAGTTTATCATTCTTGCCTAAATGGAGCAGGTCAATCTATGAAAAATGTCCTCAGGCCTGTTCACTTACCCAATAAATTAGAAAAAAAAAATTGTTACCCATTTTAGCTAACTGATCATTGTGCATGACTATAACCTTTTTTGACTACATAGAATTGTGATTCACTTCAGCGTATTCAGTTTAAGGACCCTTCTGTCAAACTGTTATGTGCTGCTCTGCAATTCCATTTGCAAATGTTTCACAGTTTACAGTTCATGTGGTAATTGTTTTTATTTCCACAATTTTTTGTTTATATTTCCATTTTTAAAGACATATCCTGCTTGTTTGTTAAAGATATGTGAAGCTGATGGCAGAGCTTCCAATTTTAAGTCAGACTTAGTGATGAGAGAAGCTAAACTGGCCACTAGTGAGATGTTGAAGGCCATGAGGGCGAAAGGATTTGTGAGTGAATTTAATTCCCAGGTGGCCTGCACTAGTTCATTCCCATACATGGAGCACATTTGTTGCACAAGTGTCTAGCTTATTCAGTTTTCCTTGCCTATTTTATAATATTCTCTAAAACTTCCATGTATTTGCTACCTGGTATAAAATATATCCACACATTGTAAATTTGTCACATATGCTGACTTCATCCCCAAATATTATCCTTGCCTACAAAGAAAGATCCTTTCTTCAGAGTGTCTCCACAGAAACTTTTGTAAATCTAAAAGTTGAATGATTAATTACCTTCGTACCAAGTGATCTTGCTGACTGTTGATACATTTTTACTTTTGCTGATTCATCAGCGATGTTTTTTGTAAACATATGTGTGTACTACAAATCTTTATGCACAACGTGTGTAAATTAACCATATAGTAACAATTGTGCAGCTTGGTAGATAAATGTGTATGAGATCCAGGCCTTTCATGCCATCCCCATCTCTATTCACACCGCCCTGTAAAACATATTCAGAGTATAAAATACTATATGATTGCAACATGTCAAATGCACACCTTTTCCAGGGCTTGTGTAAACTTCAGATTCTAGTTTAGCAGCTCATCAGTTCTTTTTTCTGACCTACTTTCTGCAAGCAGAATAATAACAGCAATGTGCATCTCCAGTAGTCCACATCCTGAAGGCAGGAAATCAAATTCCAAATAAGGAAAGGAGATGAATATAGCTCCTGGGGCTGCTGTCTTCACTTACAAGAAGAAACTGATAGTATTTTCTTTACTAGGTTCTGCTTGAGGAAACTGCACATGCAACTAAAAACAAAAGAAAACAATGGCTACTGACAAGCCAGAACCATAGCTATCTGGAATTCAGCGTAGTTCCCTAATCCTCTAAGTCGAGCTGCAAAAAGAAAAAAAAATCTTCTCTCCAAGTTGAAGACCAAAAGAGAACAAATTTGTGCTGAGTTTTTTTTTTTTTTATGAACTTGTTTGTAGATTACTTGTTTGGGGATATTCAGACCTCTCAACCAATCGGGGGACAAATTTCAACAGAATCAGGGACAAGTCAAGAAAAATCAGGGACAATCAGGGACACTTTTAAAATATTAGTGCTATTAACTTGAAACATTGACAGAATCAGAGCATATGAATTAATACACATTTTCTGAAGTAAAAGAAGTTTATAACTCTTAATTATTGTCATTATTCATTGTGTAATTCACCACCTTTTCTCCAAAAGTCACTAGTTTTAGGAGTGATTAAGAGGGACAGAGCTAAAATTTGAGTCAAAATCAGGGACGTCCCTGAAAGTCAGGGACAGTTGAGAGGTATATTGTCTCTGCCTTATGTCCAACTTGTGGGAGGAGGTCTTCTGCTACAAATGTAACAAGTGGCTGACAGTTGCAATAGCATGCACAAAACACTTTAACCATGACCATAAATAAAGTATTGGCCTTCATCTGAATGCCAGAACTGAAATATCTACCCATCTGCACTTACTGATCACGCTGCCTAACATCTTGTGCCCCTTTACCCCACCCCCACCCTTAGTATGCCTCTATTGATAAGATGTTGCATATTATTTATAGCAGTTAGCATGATAGGAGTGTGTGTGTAACTGTCTTTCTGTCTGTGTCTGCACATATCACTTTAATGTGATAATACAGTGAGAAAACTGAAGACTGGAACAGTATCTCTATGGCTAGCTCCTTGACTGTTAAAGCAGATCATAATTAAAAGAGGATATGGAAGATGCATGTATGTTGTAGATCTTATGCAACCAGCACACTGGACATTTATATTCCTGTAATGGTTTCCACCTGGAGCTTCTGGTTGTCTGATGTTTATAAGTTAGAGACATGTGTGATGCTAAGAACATTATACTAAAGCTAGTTTTAACAAATGTCAGAACTCATTATACATTTTACATGAAATTTTGATACATGTATTTAGGAGCAGATTGAAACTGTGCAGAGCCTGCTATTGAATTACTAAGTACTTTTGCATACTTCTTCCTGTTCCTAATTCTCTAAACTATCATTCTGGGTTCTATCATGGACCATTGTCACTGACAGTTCATACCACTGGTGCAGTATTTATGACAGTGAACCATCCCCTGACCTTTTCAGTCATTTGAAGATTGTTAATGTTTTATGTGTAAGACTTTATTTAGGAAACAGTAGTTTATAATCAACTTGCATGTATAATTAATTGTTTTCCCACTTGGCATTGACTCACAGCACAGTTAAAGAAACTGAGGTTAAATAATTCCATTATGAACATAACAGCTCTTAAAACAATCAGTTGGCAAAATGTAATATTTTCCACACAGTGCGTTTCAGCACATTATGTGATTAAGCAGATTTTCTGTCTAGCTTCCAGAAGGATGCCCTTACATATACTAAGCATGATGGAAAATAGATTGACTTCAAATTTGCAAGCTGAAAGTACTTTTAAAAAAGTAAGTAGATAGCTGAAAAAAAGAGATCAGACGTGCCTCTCAACTGTGTAGATTTTTGTAGAATATCCAGATTGACTATTGGTCTATTCCTCAAGAAATGTGTGTTTGTTTTTTTTTTTGACAAATCACTGGGATGCTCTGAGGACTGAAGTCACTAAACAATGGCATACATTTGAGTTTCAGACTTCAAATCCTTCATAAAATGTATGTTAAACTCTGTTACTCTATCACTTTCTAAGTTTATAAGAGGAATATTTAAAATCTGTCACTATTTTTGGGCCTTTGTACCCCCGTTTTGCCAGGCTTTGTTCAGATTTCCTGCACCGAGAGGTATGGATCAGAATCAGTTACACATTTCTAGATAAACGATTCTGTGAATAAGGGAACAGGATTCTCCAGCTGCTTGCTGGCAGTGATTTCTCTATACTATTATTTTGCAACAGTGCCATCTACAGGTATATGGTAACATTTTTTTCCTAAGAATCTTACTCATCATAAGGGTGTTTTTATATTGATAGGTTCATCTAGCCTTATTTTTTTTCCTGAATTTTAGAGGTGTCTTTCAGTTGGCAGTCATGTATTTATTGATATTTCTATGTATATGTTTTGCTCAGCATTCAGTTGTTCAGGCACAACCATAGAAACAACTGCAAGTAAGAAAGCTGTTACTATCCTAGTGGTGCAGTAGCATTAATGAAAAGTATACGTAGATATATATATATATATATATATATATATATATATATATATATATTTAAAATAGAGAGAGAGAGACAGAGATTTATATATACCCACACACACACACACACAAAAATAAATAACACGTGCCCAGATATAGGTGGTAGTTTCACAGAATCAAGAACAAAATTAATCAACGACAGTAATTTGCAAAATGTACATTATGATAAGAATGACTATTCAGTTGTCAAAGCCAGATGATAAAACAAGAGTAGGTTTAATGTCAGATTTCTCTAGTTGACCTGAAAATGATATCATGTAGTGTAGCAACTAAGAAAGAGCTAGGGATTTGCCACTGACAGGGTCTAAGATAAATAATACTGAGTCTACAGCACTTCTGAAATGGCTTGCTGTAGCAGACCATAGCACTGTAAATTACACACAAAAAAAAATCTGCCAATGTGACCATAAACACAGACATGTATTCACATTAGTAACATCACAGTTAACCTCACATGAACTGCAGAAGGGGACAATCAGTTCTGGGTACATGTTAGGTGCTGTGAAGAGCACTACTGACAAATCTCAAAACTGTTGTTTTTTTTTATTTTAACTATGCCCTGACTTAGGAATGGGATTCACTTCTGTCATGTTATTCAAAAACCCAAACAGTTGGAGAATTTAATCCAAGGGAAAACTATGTTGGAAAATTTAAACAAAGAGAAAACTAGGTGTGCTAGGCTTGTAAGGGCTCTAGGGCCATTAGCCTAGTAACCTTCTATTAACCTATGGACATATGATACCAGTAGAGAAGAAGCAGATAAAGTACATAGAGGGTACCTCAGGAGGAATGATGGGACATTTTTTTTTAACCAGACCATAGCTTAGCTTGGGGGGGGGGGGTTAGGTTTATAACTTAGTTTTTGCTAATTAACATAGGAATGCCATGGTTCACAAAGTGAAACACATTAGCATGATCACAATCAATTCTAGCACATGCACCAGAGTTCAGAAACTTGTTATGAAAAAATTAATTTTGCTTTGAGTGGATGGAGTGCCATGCTCAGGTGAGAAGCTATGTTAGTTGTATAGTATCAGAGAATTAAGAGGACTACATTACCAGTGAGTTCCTGCAGTGTTAATTTCATCATGACTTGCAAAGAGTGTGGAGACAGGCAACGTGCAGACTGCATGATAGATTTATGAAGAAGACAACCATTTTTTTTAACAGACGTATTATCAGTAATTTTCCAGGTCATGTCATGTACAAAAATAAACATTTGCTACATGACCGGTAAGGGGAACAATAGTATCTGTCAAGAATTAAGTTACTAGACTTAACACAGCTCAGTACCTGGTCCATTTCATGGAGAAGGCCTAAATTAACAACTATAGTGATCTGTGCTTCAATGACAGATTAGTGGGTAAATGAAGAGAATGTCTGAGGACAGATTTGTGAGAAGACCTAGATGAAGAAAGGAGATGCATAGAGACATGGCCAAGAAAACGCTATTGAAATTCTCAGAAATGGTGACTGGATTTGTAAGACTCCATACCATTAATGACCATTCTAAAATTGTTGTTGTGTAGGACATATAAGTATTTGATCTCAAAGTTCCATTTCACAACAAACTGCTGGAATTATTGGCTGTTAGCTTTTGCAACAGATGGAATACCTGCATTTTGTTTTGTTTTTAAGGAATGACAGTCACTTAAGGTCAGTAAGATCTGATAAGGCAGTCTCTTATGATTGTGCATTTTCATTTTACTAGGACACAATATTCCTGGAGAGCAAGAAAGAAGCTGTTAGATTAAGTCCCCGATTATCATCAGATGAAATTAACATAGGTGGCTAGTCTGTTAATCTATGGTTAGAGAAAAAAAGCTTCAAAGATGATGTATGCTGGGTATGTAAATTAAGTATTAAGTTCAGAGGAATGAAAAAAAGTTCTGCACAAGAAAACACCACAGAACAGATTGGTCAGTGATATAACTAATGAATAATGATCCAGAAATGGTGTCTTCAGAAAATGGCTGCCAACTAAATAGCAAACAGTAGCAACACCACAGTCAGTAAAAAATGAAACTGAATGCACCAATTGAACCGAAGTACCCCAAACAGTTTAGCCACGCATCTCATTCTTGAAAAGTACACCAAAATCTACAGCAAGCAGTGAAAAAAGCAAATGTGAACTGGCAGCATCAAAAAAAAAAAAAACACGAGTTTGAATAATTTTAGCAATATGACTTGTAATTTTTACTTTCATCTACCAAACATATGGACTTCATTAGGAACAGCCTCCAGTACACTACAAACAACTCAGTTTAAAAATCCTTAATTAATGACATCCCTAACAGTTAAAGTATGCCTTATGAATACATTCATTATGTGAACTGGTAATAGTACATATTAATTTTTAGTATATACAGTGGTAAATAAAGGATATATCAGATGAAATTCACAAATTAGCTACCCTCAATTTAAGAATAGGTAAAATAGATTTTTTTTTTTATTCCAGGAAAAACAGATGCATTCAATTTAAACTGCCACATGGCTTCCTTGAATTCCAATGTGATTTCCCATGCACCACCCCAAGGAGTGGTGACAACTCTGTCAATAATACCAAAATGAAATGCCTGAAAGTTGTCATATTTTGTAGAATTTTTGCATAAACCATTGTTTGTGTTTGTAGTATGGATGTCATAACAATGTTCATAGATCCTTTTTTCTTAATGTATGATCTGTTTTACTCACATAAAATGCAGGACAAGATTTACACTTCACCAGATATACTACTCCTGTCGTTCTACAATACGAGGGGGGAGGGGAGCACCGCTATACACCTTTATTAGGTTCGGATTCAAATCTGTTGCTAACTAGTTTGAATTCCAGCACTTATTAAGGAAGTGACTAGTAACCTAGGATTTGACAGAGCTATAATTATTCAATACAATAGTGGGGCTAGATAATTAAAATCCATTATTATTAATAACTGGAATATTTTAAAGTTGAATTCTAAAGTTCTCATTGAATGGGTGAGATTTGTGTACAAGACTTCTCAAAATTTAAAAAGTATTTATGAAATGCAGAGATCTGTTACCTATTTATATTGGGGATACACTGAGAGGGCTTGTATTTGGAATTTGTCCTTAGTTTATTTCAATTTAGTACTGCTTTTTTTGTAAACACTTCCACATAGGCCATTGTGTTTTTTGAGTCTGTGGGGTTAGGAATTTAGATATGGTATTGCTTAAAAGGAGATTGTTAGCCTTGGACAAATTCTTAAAGGTTCTGGTGTTTTCTGGGAGTTCAGCCTTTATATTTTAGTCAAGGGCACCAATTTGTGATCTGATCTGACAAGTGACGACATTACAAAAGGAGGGGAGTGTAACTTTCCCTCATATTTGTGAATACTAGATCCAGAATATTTGCACCCCTAGTAGATGTGCAGACTAGCTGTTCCAGGGTATTTGTGTTGAGAAAATCCAGGAATCTTCGAGCCTGCATGCTAGTGGTTGTGTATATATCCCTGGTTATGACAGGCTGAACTGTGAATGACTCCAGTGCATTCAGGTACATGGTATGTTTATCCTGGTTCTTAGATGGGGACCAATAGCTAGCAAGGATATGGAATGGGACTTTATCTAAGGTTAGTTGGACAGGGAGTAACTCAAGTATGTCACATTGTTTAACCAATCTTGAGGTGTGCTTACTTTTTGTGTAGATTGATATACCTCCACCTCTTGTCCCTTCTTGTGTGGTAGTTGGGCTAAATGTGTAGAAGGCATTATAGTCTTGTACTGCTGACCTGCCTTCCTTGGCTTTAATCCATGTCTCAGTAACTGCACAGATATCAGCACTCTACAGGGTGAGAAGCGCTTCCAGGGAGAGGAGCTTCGTGTTGATGCTCCTAGCAATGAGTTGTACAGGGTTGGACTGTATTGAACTATAATGTTGAGAAGTATTGTATTGCACAGTATCATATTGTACCACATTGTTCTATATTGTACAGAACTACACAGTTTTACACTGTCTTGTAATTGGTTTCACTGACTCCTTACATATATCATACAATTACTGTATTGTACCATAATATACTGTATTGCACTGTTCTACACTGCTTTGATTTCCCTTTGTGAAACACAGCTTTCCCCTTCATCCCAGCTAGAGCAAGGGTAATCAAATCACATAACACTGCATAATGTATGCCTCCTGACATCTGTAGATCAAACAGGGGTCCTCCATGTACTTCAGTCCCATCTCATGCCAGCCTTTCTAATGCTAGACTTGCTGAGGCAATGTATAAACTGCGCCATGCTTACTGACAACAATCTGCTATTACCACTGAATGGGCCAGATTCCAAAAGAGTTTCTCTTATTTTAAGTTTGCCTTGATTACAAAAGAGTAAGTCAGTGTAAGTGACTTAATTCAGTATAAGGCTTATCTGTAAACTGGCTTATACTAGAGGTGCAATTCTAAAAGATCTGCTCTCAGTGTAAATGGTCACTTACACTGAGAGCAAGTCTTCTGGAATTGGGTCCCATGAGATTACATGTGAGAGATGCAAATACTTATTACAGCTGGAGGCCAACCTCTCAGACAAATGAGTTGCAGTAGCCACAGTAAAACTGACACCTACTCATTGCAAGACAAAAACAAAAATCTTCTAATGCATAAGTGCTCTAAAAGACACTTCCAAATCCACAAAACCTTCCTAGGTGCTGCACTATACATGTGCACAGCACAAGTCAGACCCCAGCAATACACTAACATCTGCTCCCTACCACATAAAACTTGTTAGACAAACACCAAAAAACAGTTATCGGAATTGCCTGGCCAAGACCGTCACAGCACAAGAGCAGTCCATGTCTAACTAACCTACAAGAGCAGCTTCAGTGGGGCCCATCAATGGCCATCTGTCGAAGAAAGATGCTGTTGTGCAGTGCTATCAGTACTCTTGCACTCATTTTAGTCAGATACTTAGGTGTACATTGTCTCTTGTACACTGCCCTCATTGTTTCATATAACATACACCTAACGACGATGTACTTCAGACAGCAAATGATGCTAATCAGATGTTTTCTCTTTTAGTACTCTTTAACTATGACTAATAGATCTAATTTGTCCCACTTTTTAAGATTAAACAAGCCTGTCACTCTGTTATAACCTGCAGTATCAGCAAATGTCCCAGAGTAAAGGGCAGGAGGTTGCAGCCAATAAGCCGCAAGAGTTGGAAAAAATGCATTCAAGCTTTCTGGGTAATATGCTGGGTGGCGTGTGGCCAGCTGGTGGTTTTATAATTTTTTTTTTAATTCATTGAGAAAGGACAACCCTTGTCAGAGAAAAGTGGAAGTCTGTAAAAGAAATGTATGCATACTGTTTAGTTCCTGGGCTTTCAGGTCTGTCCCACTCACCAAATTATAAATGTATTCAGTGATTCATTGTTTTGTTCTGGGTCGTGGGATCAAGCTGAAAGATCAGCATTTTTGAAAACTGGAGGGTAATCACTAAAGTTAAAACACAACAAGAACGCCACCTCCCAGTCTAGTAAAGGCTAGGCTCTAGTCGTAGGTCCTGCAAGTTGTTGGAGTAATAAGTCCAGAAGACATACTAAAAATAACGCTTTTATTTATGACAAAAAAAGAGCGTTTTCGCCGTAGTATCACCACAGCTTCTTCAGAGTAAAAACACTTTTTAAAAAAAACGCCAATTAAATACACACAAGGTGCATGACGTGGTTAGGTGAAATCGTACATTTAAAGAACCACTGTACCAAAACCACGCACTATGCACACACAAGCTGCAGTCATAATACTATTTTCATATTGAAATCATTTAGAAATGCCCTCTGTTAAAAATATATGTAAGAAAATATTTGTAATAAAAACATGTCACTAAGATAAGCTGGAAATTAAGTAACTATATACAGATATTTATGGTGCCCAAAAAACACCTCGTTGAAAGTCTAAAGATTATCTTATACAAAATTCAATAACTGGCAAACTAAAAGATTTTATCCTAGGTACCAATTAAGATACCTTAACTAATACAACAGTTTACAAAAAGCCAAACCAAATAAATAAAATAATATATAAATAAATATACTAGTGTTTATACATATATGTGTAAAAAAAATTATGACATGTAATAAAAATAGTCAATTAATTCATAAATCTTAACACATAATGGACAAGATCTAAAATTATCAAGTGTTATAGCAATGGGATAACACTTATTACATGTATATAAGAATAAGAAGTTGGTGATAATGTATTTCACTTTCCATTATGAATATCAACATTGCACATAAGTCACTGCACTGGTGGCCAGGCAGAACCAGGATGTATGAAAGCAACTGCTTTTTAGCACAGTGATACAGTCAGCAACCAGCTTATGCAATTTTGCTCTGGTTCTCTCAGGAGACTTCATGCCCTCTATGTCTCTTTGTAGGTTTATCCATATTCACTGGTTTTCTCCAACACCATAAACACATATAGTAAGTGAATTGGAATTCCTCTAGTTGCCTTTAGGTAAGTGTACAGATTTTCCAGTGTGGCTGACTGTGTGTTTGTGCATCATGTAATGTACCTGACTTCTATGGGCAATGTCAGTATGTGTGTAAAAAATCATTGCCCCTGACAAACCAGGTCTATCAAAAGATTCAGTGTCTGTATGTGTATATCTGCAAAAATCAATGGTGTCATTTTTTTATCTTTGGATGCAGATGATATTTATAGGCAAATATATAATTATTTTGGGTTGCAGTAAAACAAAACAAAAAAAATGTTAACAGGCAATCTTTCAAAAATAAGGAATAAGATGCACCACACAACATCCACACCCTCAGATCACCTGACCCCTGAAGTCTAAGCTGTATAAGTGGATTTTGAAACAAGCTTGGCAGAGAACTCTGCCTTGAGCCCCATGTGGTCTAAAATTGGTTCTGGTCAAAGCAGAGCACAGAATTTATCTTGTGAGGCTGGAATGTAGTTTCTTGATGGCATAGTCCCTACTGCTGCAATTTTCCTCACAAACCTCAGAAGTTTATACTGAAGACTGCAATAGCTTGTGTTGGGCTGGAAATAGTTTACTCATTATTTCTCTAGGCTTCCTCACAAACATCACAGATGATAGTGCCAGTGGAAGAAAAGATAGCACACACACCTTTAGAGAAGAAGGCTGTGGGTTCTGTTCCCACACCAAGTAGACTGGTTGCTCATACTGCAGTGCAGAATGAGTGAGCTGTCCTTTGGATGAGACATTAAACTAAGGCTCCACCTGCTTGAGTTGGTGGTAGTTCAGGTGGATGTAAAAGATCCCATGGCACCTATCAAAAATAGTAAGGGTCCTTCATTATATACAACTACATACAAGTTTTCATATTTAACAAATACAAAACAGAACACTAGGGCTGTAACAAATAATAAACAGAACAAATTATCAAAAGAATAAAATAAAAATGTAATAAACTAACACATCCAGTAAACACTTTTCATCTTAAACAAGACTTCTTCAGACTGAATGTATAAACCATTAATCAACCTTTATATAGTAACAAATCACATGACTTGATTAATTAATGCCAACTTATCTTCCCTTTCAAATACACCTTAACATTTTCTTTATCATTGAGCCCTGGAAGATTGCAGGCATCCAATTTCACCTAGCAACAATATTCTTCCCAGTCCAACTTATCTTCTCCATCAAATCTATTTGTAAAATCTTTAACCTGGTCTAAGACCACAAATCTCAAATAAATCTTGCATCCGCTGCCTAAATAATGCTTACTAAGTGCATTATTAGTATCTGCTATAGAAATAGCATGCATATTTCCATATATCCTATGACTCAACTCCCTTTTAGTCATACATACATAATAAGCAGGAGGGGACAAGCAAATTGCTAAATACACAACAAATGTAGATTTACATGTAAAGCATCCTGGACTCTTAATTTTCTTATACATTTGTTTTTAAGTACTGACAGTAATTGCAACTAAAACATTTGAATATTCCATGACACTTGTCACCATTTAAACTTAACTCAGATTGAAAAATATCTTTAAAATTTCTTGCCCTTTATTAATAAAAACTAGCCCCTTACTTACAACTTTTCTAACTTCGAGTTAAAAATTTGTTGCTATATAAAGTTTGATTAATGTTTTATATATTCAGTCTGAAGAAGTCTTGTTTAAGATGAAAGCGCTTACTCAATGTGTTAGTTTGTTATTAAATGTTTATTTTATTCTATTGATCATTGTTTTATGTTTACATTTACATATTTACAAAATTTACTTTAGATCTGTATTCCTCCATAACTTGCAACTGTGTTTCACATACGTATAGACCCCCACTCCTTTTTCCACAACTGCACTTTAATTCTTCGTATTATAAATGGTATCACGCAATTTCCTTATAGCATAATCTCATTCGATCTTTCTTTCCATATTATCTATACAATATAAAACATTTTCTTATCCAAATTTTCGAAATGTTCCTTACTGCATTTCTCATAAAATCCATATTCCATTATTTCCATATTTACCCATTTATGTTCTCACATTTCTTTTGAAATATTCTTCTCTATTATTTTTCCCACAACTTTATTCTTGTACTTGTTTAACAAAACATATTCTACAGTTCTAATTCACTCCAAAAATGAAATCTGAACAAATCCAGAAATAATGGGGGACAGAGGCCAAAAAATACAGACAGATTTTAAATATTGCTCTTACAAACTTAGAAAGTTGCTAGAATAATATGTTTTACATTGTTATGTATTTTATGAATGATATGAAGTCTAAAATGCAAATGTCTATTATTAGTATTATTTAGGGACTTCAGCTGTCAATGATTTGCCAGAAAACCACAAATTTTATGAGGAACAGACCAAAAATGTGAGGCAAAAAAATGGACACTGTGAAAATCTGGACAATCGAGAGGTATGCCTTTCAATTACATTTTTATAAGGCATATTTCCTTTTACTGTCACTCTATTAATTTTTTACCTTCATAAAAAATCTTGACAATCCGCATTCATCATATATTTATTTCTTTGTTGTATAGCTTTTGTTTTTTTCTTCTGACAAATGTCCTCATAGATTCACGCAGTAATTTTTCATCATTATGTTTTTATACCATAATTTCCTGTTTTCTTCTACATCTACTATACTTCAATATTTTGTGTCTTGATACATCTTTGTTTGCATTTCTACAATCACTTTCTTATTCAAATTTATTACATTCCATTACCTTTCATATTTTATCTTAAATAATCTTACTACCAATTTGCTTTCTTTTCCATTTATCCATTTTAACACCCTATATAAATTCAGCAATGCCCCATATAGTATAGGGTTCAACGGAACAAAACACACATCTTCCTTAACCTTATGTAATACTAATATTTTAACTGAATTTCATCTAGCTCCCCAAATAAATTTAAACATGAATATGATAAACTGCTTTTCCAAATCATTTGTTATGGTATATTACTCCAGCCACAAAGGCTGTTTTTTCCCATCCATCTAGAAATAATCAAATGCACTTTTTTTCTAAATGATAATCTGTACCTATTATATATGGCACTAATTCCTTTTAATGCTTGCAATATTTTCATCCATTACTCCCTAACAACACTTAGTATGCCAAATGTTATTAATCATACCAGTATTTCAGTTGTTCCTAATTGAATTCCATTTAACATCTCCTTTCATTCAAATCCCTTAATTTTTTTCTGTATTTAGTGATGCTCCCATTCCTCATAGACTATTATTTACACACAAAAAATCACTTGTCATTTTACTGTCTTTGGTCATAAAGATGATATAATCTGTATAAGACATATTTGATACCATCATTATGTGTGTACTGCACTTTTCTCATTTGTGTTTTTTTTTCTACTAGCCAGTTCATTATTATTACAAATAAAATTCACTCATTGGGCATCCTTGTTTGGAACCCGTCTTCATCTCTGTCTCTTCACTTAACTAGCCATTTATCAAAATTGTTATTTTGCTATTCCTATATACCAGTCTAATTACTTTCTGAATGTGTTTACTAAACCTATATCCTTTATTTTCTATAACATGTTATTATGTATCATATCGGTTGCTTTATGTATGTCTCCTACCAGTAATTTGTTACATTACTTTTATTTTTAACGTTCTCTATCATTTCTTTAGCAATTATTAATCGTTTTTGACATTTTTTTCCTTTAACTCCATAAATATTATCTTTTAATACCTTATCTATCTTATTCTGTAATCTTATTTGTAGGTTGTAATCAGTATCATTAAACACATCTGGTCTCCAATTATTTATTTCATCTTTTACTCCTTTCTTCCAGACAAATCTCATAATTCTACATGTTTATGTATTCAGCATTTAGCCATTCATTAAATATATATACAAAGATTTTTTGCCACTATTCCATATTCTTATAAATTAAATAAGTTATACCATCTGAAACTTGCTGCAGAATTGAGATTTTTTTTATCACCATAACTAATTATATTAGAATAATCTGTTTATCAACATCTTTATTTCTTTTAGAAATTGCTTACATTTCCATTCATTTTCATTTGCTATTTCTTTTACATACTGTACTGCAATTTTCATTATACTTCCTTGTTGTTTTTCCACTTTCCCTTTTTCTTTTCTGTCATTAGAACATTTTCTTCTTTTACTATTTTATTTAATATGGTGACACTTTTTCCTTTGTAAAAATTATCTCTGTTTGTATAACAATCCCTTAGTTTTTTCTTGATTTCTTTTATACATCTCTTCTTCTTTTCTATAACATGCTTTCTCATGTCTCTCTCAGTTTCTAGTATCTTATTCTACATTACCATATAGTCTTGTTTCTTTTTGTCTTATTCCATGTTCCCATTATAAAGTATTTTTATATTTCTCTTTAAACTCCATCCACCATTCTGTCCATTTATTTTAAAACACTCTCATAGTCATATGGTCTTTCCATAATCCCAATATATAATTGTTTCCATTCTCATTCCATACTTTATTTATTCTTTTAATTCTTTATCTAATTTTATATGTTCTTTACTTTTTCTATTTCTTTCCATATTGCCATTGCCATATGATCTGAAAATCTTGTTTCCACTGCTTCTCCTATGACTATTACTATACTTTTAGAAACTATGAAATAATCTGTTTTAACATGTCTTCTCCTATATGTAGTTGTATTTATATTCCCCATGACTAAATTTCCACACTTCATAATTTTCCTCATTTTTTATCTATTTTTTTTTATTTCTATTTTTGTTCCTTAAGTTGAAATCACCTGTAACTATAATATCCATTATTACTGTTATATAATCTAAATGTATCTTTAAACAACCTTTCTGTCTCTTTATATGTTACATATGCATAAACTGCTATAAGTCTATATACTCTATTTCCCCATCTTTGATCTACCACTATTAATTGTCCTACTCTAACTGAAGTAAACTCTATTATTGAACTTGCTGTACTATATAATACTGATATTAATAAACAGGTTTCCCATCCCAAATTCTGTGTTCATATTCTTTCCTTCGTAAACCCCTAACATCTTGTAATACTATAATGTCTACTTCACATTTATTATACCACTCTAAAACTGAAATTCTCCTTTGTATACTATTCACATTAACTGATACAATTCTAAGATTATCTTTTCGTGTTCTTAATAAATATTAAATTATTTATCTTTATCCAACCCTTTCTTTTTCACTGTTAAGCCTAATCCTTGATATTTCCTTAGTCTTTTACTATTTTTCCAATATATTTGTTCTTTTTAACTACCTTTCAATCAATATTTCCCATCACTAACTTTTGATTAAATTACTAATTCACCTTCCTTTCTTTACTTTTTTACTATCTGCATTTTTTTATATCATTATTCTTTTCTACAAAATCAGTTTGTTCTCCCTGTTGTAATTGCTCCTTATTTTTTCACATTCATTTACATTTTCTTCTATACGCATTTTTTTCTTTTTTCTCTTTTATACAATCAACCCATAAATGCCCTGTCTGTTTACATTTATAGCATTTCATTTTGCATTTTTGCATCATGTCCAAACTCCCCCATACAAAAAAAATCTTCTTATCACAGTTATCTATAAAATATCTGGTTTCCACAAAAAAAATGTTTTCAGTTATCCTCAGTACTTTGCAACAGTTCTATTTCCTTCAGCATTAATCATGCTTGGAATATGTACAATTCGCTCATTTTCTAGTTTCAAAATAACATTATCCCCCAGTCCATAGTCCTCTGTTATTTATTACTTTTGAAATGTCTTTAACTTATTTGCAAAATTTCTTTAATAAATATTTTTTACAGTTTCTCTTTCTGTTCAAACATTTTTTTTTACAGTTTCTCTTTCTGTATCTCTTCAAAGCCATAAATGTAGTTTAGTTTGTGTTTCACAATAAAAAGTCTTAATTATATAATTATTCCACGGATGCATGTCTATTCTTTTGCCATAACCCCCCAAGAAAGTCTCTAATTCTGTAGCAGTCTCAAAAATGTAACAATATGTCTCCTCTTTTGTTAAAATAAATGCTCTTGCCTCTTGAGCCTTGATTCCTAAAGGAACAATCACTGTGTCCCTTATTCCATACCTGTCCATCTCTTTCTCTTCCTTACTATGTATACATAAAACATATTACTTTTTTCTGTTTCTTCCATCTTCTTAATCTCTCTCTTTCCTCCTCTCTTCTCTCTTACTGCTTCTGTGAATGTTTTCTTATGCATATCCTTCACGTCGTCCTTTTGAATTGTGTCCATAATCTTACCCCAAGATAAATCTTTTCCAGTCTCTGCTTCATTCTCTTCCATCAAGTACATCAATAAATCATCCCACAACCCTTCTGACTGAAGGGTTACAATAGCATCTTGTGACCATTCCTCTCCTCACAAATTATTAAACACATTTCTTTGTAGTAACTACTCCATATCCTCCTTGACTTCATCTTTTTTCAAATAATATCAAGGAGTCAGCATTCGCCTCAGCTCATCTCTCGCTGGTTGCAATGCCACACACTGTCCTCCCAGCCACTACTGTGCCTGGAACAGAAAATGGCTAAACCAAATTTCCCCTTGTAGTATAAATAACATCTTATATCTCCACTGAAAAGATTCTAATAGCATAGTAGAACTAATACAGTCAACAAGGGATAAGTAAATAAATAATAAAATTACCATATATGGTCACTATAGCTATGTTGAGGCTGGGATCTGTGTGACCATTATTTAATTAACTTTCCTCACTAACATTGGAAATGTGTATAGATAGCTCACTTAGGGGCAGTAAAATTTCTAAGAGGATCTGTATTTTTTTTTCACTTTCTGACTTTTGAAAATAGTGGTATGGAGGCATGATCTTGAGGCATGATCTTTATATACATTGACAATGCGTTATGTTGTATTTCTTATTTTAATTTTATCCTCAGTCTGACATCAGTGGAATACACGTAATGTGACATTTTGTGGTAAGGATGAGGCATACTGTGTATATGGTAGACAGTAGCCACGTGAAATATATGACTGGGCCTATTTGTGCCTTTATCCCAGTCTAAAACCAGAGGGATACACAAAAAGATGACTAGATTTTGTTCAGGGATAGAGAGGCATGCAGTATTTTCAGATGTCATTTCTGTTGCTTTGCAAGCATTCGCCTTCTCAGTTTGTGAACTGTTGTTTTGTTAGACTTAATATATTCTTCCTTGAAAAAAATATAGACTAAATTTCAGTGCTTACTCTTTTATTTAGTTCGTTCATGTTATCATTGGAACAAAATATTGGAAAAAAAAAACTCTAAAATGCACATCTGAGAATCCGTCATGCCATGGCTTAATTTATTTATTACACAGTTATTTTAGTACACTCTTGGCCATTTAGGGCATGTTGCATAGATGCACTAAAAAATAAAGATGAAGAGTCAAACTGAATTTCATTCTTTCTTTAGTCGTGATTTTTGTTCAGGCTATCATTGAAGCAAAAGGTTGGGTAAAAACTTTAAAATGCACCTCAGGACACTGAAAATCCTCATGTCTAATTTCATTTATTTTCAGTGCAGATGCATTGAAAGGATGCAGGAAAAAGATGAAAAATAAGACAAATGTGAGAAAAGGCAGAACAAATGTAATCTTGATAATGTAAGGAGGCAGTGATGGGAGAACTGGGGGCCACTGTAAATGTTTTTGGGGGAGGAAGCAGTGGACTGGGGAGGGTGCCACAGAGCCCTTCTCCTAAGGAACCATTTCACCTAAGACTAGCCCAGCTAATATAATGTTCTTAATACATAACTACAAAATATAAAAAAAGTTTAGCTTGTAGTCAAGGTATGAAAACAAATCATTTAGTGAGTCATGAATAAGTAAGTGCTGCTGAGCCAGTCTGTGGGAGTAAAAGTGAAAGGACCTCACAAGACACTGATGGACAGGTGAGATTACCATTCTCTTCTCATAATAAAGTACAGGCTCTACAGCTGGACCATACACTTTTACTAAAATGTGTTTCTTTGCCTTCATGTTTCATCTTTTTTTTTCCTTTTGCAGTCTAGCAACTCAGAGTTGAGGAAGCCAGCAGTTTTTGCTGAAGCACTTATACTCAGACTCTAAGCACAACTTGAGCAGTATAGCATTAGAAGTATAATATAAGTAGATATTTTTGTCCTCTCAATTTACTACATGTTTGAATACAGGAAACATGCTTTGTAAACTAAATTGACATTTTGTGCTTTTGCAACACTGATGATAAATTACCCTTGCTGGTCACTCCATTCATCTATAAGTAGCAAAACATGATGGAGGAACATTTTTTCCCAGTCTTTCATTTGGCCAAACTGTTAAAGTAGCTTCATTGAACTTGTACATCAGTATTTTTTCAATTGTTTATTTTGAGGTATATGAAAACTACTGCCATGTACTAGATGTTTCAAATATAGCAGACTGATTTTCCTTCTGGTTTGATTAGAGTGGACAATGCCAGTTACTAACAAACATGTGGGAGTTGGGCAGCCCACAGAAAGCTTTTAGGTTTAGCATTATGGTTACATGTCTTCCACTATGTGCATATTATGTAACGTAAAATAAAAGACAATTTTTAATTGGGTAGCCCACAGACACCGTTAATGTTTAGTTTGTTGGTGAGGTTTTACCTGGTAGTTGGAACAAAGGATTAGGGCTTTGAACTGTAGTCCTTGTGGTACAGGGTTTGATTCCGTCAGCCCTCTTTTACCTATTGCATGACCTTGTGCAAATCACTTAACAAGACATTGCTCCTAGGTTGCCCTTGAAAAGGGACTGCATGTCCAGTGGGACTATCTGGTTAATAAGTAGGTACTATTATTATTACTATTTTAAAATTATCTTTGCAAAAAAATGCAGTGTCATATTATTCCAATCCTAATCAATGAAAAGTTCTTTTAAGTTCTTAAAATGAAAATCATCAAGTTTGCTATCCACATCATTTTCCTGAGGTTGTATGTCTCTCTTCTCCTATCCTTCCATTACAACCAACATTTCATGTCCTTCCTGCACAGAAAATGTTATTCTCTCATATATATATATATATATATATATATATCTGTCTATATATATATATATATATATATATATATATATATATGTGTGTGTATGTGTGTATTTTATATATATATATATATATATATATATATATATATATATATATATATATATGTACGTGTGTCTATAGACACACACACGCACACCTACACACACATATATATATATATGTATATATATATGTATATATATATATATATATATATATATATGTGTATATATATATATGTATATATATATATATGTATATATATATATATATATATATATATATATATATATATATATATATATATATATATATATATAAACATATATATATATGTATGTATGTACGTGTGTGTCTATATACATAAACACACAGTATATGGCATGTTCTCAGTCCTTAAAGTTGGCATATTTAAATTATTGTTTTGTACATTGTTTAGTACCACTGTAATATTACATGCATATTATGGATTTAAACTTTTTGAATGTAGTCTTAATCTGTAGTTTGTGTGTGTGTTTTGTGGAGATTTTCTCCCAAGACCTTCAGTGAAAATGGATTATGCATGATTCCTGTAGATAAATAAAGCTGAATCGCTGATGCCCTTGAAAATATTCTCTCACCTTTCACATTTTGGTGTGGCTGTGGGTGTGTATACAAAGATATGTACATACACAATGTGTACACATTCATGAAACTAATTCATTGCTTTTAGAATGGGATGGTATCTGTGTATGTTTATCCTCTTCATTATACTGATGGAAATTTAAGGTAATACTAAAACAAAAAAATGTAAGGAAAAACACAATCAGCAGGCTATAGATGGCAAGTAGATGAGAATATATGAGGGGAGGTTTCCATTAGAGGTGCAGAACAGACATAAAAAGCAAGAGTGGTGGAGAAAAAAAGGAGGAAATGTGGTGAAGGTAAGAACACAGTGAAGTAGTTGAAAATTAAGTTCAGAGTACCTTTATACTGTAAATCAGGGTGAAATAAAGAGCATGGTGGAGCAGAGATCCTGGCAGAAAAGTGAGGAGTGAAGTGGAAATAACAGATTTCATCATCTGGCACTCGGGTCACTTCTCAAAGTGATGGCTGATTTGGCTTCTCTAACTTGTCCATATATGTTGCACTTGCCTTGCCCTTGTCTCTTTTTTTAATTTCTCCAAATCTTTTGGGTTTCTAATACCATGATGGAATGGACCCCATTCCTAAGTCAAAGTATGATTAAAATTCATGAAATTAGTATTGTTTCATTCTTTGATGTCAGCCAGAAGTGCTCTTCACAGCACCCACAATGTGCCCAGTAATGACTCCTCTTGCAATTCATATGGAGTTAAATGTTTTGGTAACATATCTAAATAAGATTCTAGATTCTTTTTTAAAAGAACCATTGCTCTGACTACTATTGGGACCGTCTGGTTATCTTTCTTCTTCATTGCTCTCATTTCTGCCTGCAAATTCTGATATTTTATGACTTTGCCTCTCTCTGTACGCAAGACAGTGTAGTCACTGGCTTTGGCGATTTCAATGATCAATGCCACTTTTGTCTTCTTTTCATGGACCACTATATCTGGTTTTCTACCATTTATCTTTTGAACTGTTGGTAATGGATGATCCTGTGTGATGTAAACTTGATCATTTTCTATGATGCTTTGTGGCTTATGTTTCCAGTGTTTTTCAGCCACTTCAATACCATAATGTTTGCACAATCCCCAGTGCAACAATCTTGCCACATTATTTTGCATTTCAGTATACAGTCCTTCTGCCATTAGTATGTCACAGCCAGCAACGAGGTGTGCTACTGTTTCCAATTTGGATTTACAAAACCTACATTTGTCTGTTTCTCCCACATGTTCAATGGACTTTGTAAACCAGCGTGTACGTAGCCCACTATCTTGGGCCACCAATATTAACCTTTCATCTCTTGGTTTGAATTCACCTCTCCTTAACCATTCCTGCATTTGTTCCTGATCAAAATGAGGTTCTTCCAGCAGTTTTCTATATTTGCAATGATATTTATGCATATTCCACATTTCTTGCCTTCTCAGCTGGTCCTTCACCTTATATTCTTTCTTTTGTTTTTTTTTGCACATTCAGTTGCTGCCTGATTTTTATCTACTTCTGGTTTGATTTCCATTCTTGCTTGACGCCGATATGCTTCTGCTAGATTAAGCAGAGAAGTCATTTTAGATTTAATCTCCTCATGTTTCAAAACTTTCACTACGTTTGGGTCTTGTGAGATCAGCAGATATGGTTGGAGTCCCATGATTGTAGATCCACCAGTCACATTACATCAACTTATTAAACTGTTAAAAGTGAGAACTTAGCAAAGGCCCACCCCTTTAGCTTCTGCATATTGAATTATCTCATTATCTTCTGCCTCTTCTCTTTCTACTAAAAAAAAAAAAAAAACTATTTCCTACCTCTCCTTGAACTAGTGTAGCCCAGATACAGATTTGCTGTATCCTGGACTTTTTGTAAGCTTCAGAGCAGTGCTCTACATTTTTTCCCTTAGATCTGCTAGTTCTCTGCTCTCCTGCACTTTTATTAGCTTATTAGTCTAGCATTTTAAACTATTCCTGGTGCCAGAAATTCTGCTCTTCAAATTTTCCCTTACAACTAGCTGGTTTCTCAGTAGTAGCACTACAATCTGAATCCCTGTGACTAGCACTTTCTCTAAAACCTGCTGGAAAGCACTAGGAAACCTTAAACTGATACAGTCACTCAATTCTCCTTGTTAATAAGGAGAAATTAATTGTAGGCACTAAACAGCCTATAACTGCAAAGTACCTTGCCAAGGTAAAGGAAAACAGCTCTTGTACTTTACAAAAGAAACACCGAACCAGTCATGTCCAAGGGTCAGCTTCCGGTGATTTTTCCTGTCCACCTGGTGAATCTGAGTATAGTGGGGCAATGCAGCAATTGCCTCATGTATACAGACAACCTTCTGCTCCTACCACCCAACACTTCAACCTGCGAGAGATGCACCTACATAGCCATATTGGAAGCAAAGCTCTCTCCAGCCAAGATTGTGCTAGACAGTCAATAAGAGAAGGTTATCACCTGCACTACACCTAAAGCAACACATAGCCCTTCAAAACTCATGTCACCAACATCCATACATAGTAACACTAAACCCACTTATGCGGAGGCATTTAACATTAACCTGCCCAAGCAGCAAGGACCTCCAAAGCTGAAATGCAAACAAGCACCACTCACAACCAAAGTGACACACAGCTCAAAACACCAGTGTGCCACCAAACAACAGCCCCTACGGCAAGACAATGTACCTAACACTTTAGTCATAAGTGATTCTATAGTCAGGCACACAGATGTCCCACTCACTAGGCGGAACAAAGAGAAAATTACTGTCAGCTGCCTGTTGGGTGCCAGGATCCGCCACATAACGCATGCACTTAAGTCACTCCACAAAAAGTACAAATGCGACTGTCATTGTCCATGTTTGAGTGAATGTGTCATTGTCCATGTTTGAGTAAATGACTTGACACGTGCCACCCTGGACTACATGAAAAGAGACACGGAAAAGCTCTCGGATCATGTGGCTCAGGCAGGTATGACCCTAGCCCTGAGCAGTATCCTGCCTTCATCCAGAGTGATACCACAGTATAAGAACAAAAATTATTGACTTCAACAGTTGGCTAAGTTTCTGGTGTCATTCAGAGGGGATCCAATATCTGTCTGGCTGGGACGACATGATCGACAAACCACGATGCTTTGCCACAGATGGTCTGCACCTGTCGCCCCTGGGATTCAGGTTACTGGTTAAGGCTCTTGCCACCCCTATAGTGCCTTTTTTAAGCATGGCTCAAAGGACACAACCACCACCATAGCAGATATAAGCATGCGAAACCTGAAGGTAATGCTACTCAATGCTAGAAGTCTAAACCTCAAAATGCACTCTCTCTTGTGGCACTCCTAAAAATGGAGAACATTGATATCAGTGCAGTAACTGATACCTGGTTCAAGGCTTCAGACAACACCCCTGCAATACCAGGCTACAACTCTTACCACACTTTTTGGCCACCAAACCAGGACTGAAGCACTAAAGGCAGAGGAGTGTCCATATTCACCAAGGATATTCACACCTCCAGGCTAGTTGCCCAACACAATGCATCTGAAATTCTACAGGTGCAACTAACACTAGGCAACACTGCAATCCAAATTGTAGCTTGCTACAGATACCCCACAATGCCCCAAGATCCTCACTACACCTTTCTAAACATACTAGATAATATTAAGATACAAACAAACACCCTAATACTGGGTGATTTCAACTACCCTGCCATTAATTGGGAAAACTACTCGCATACCAACACCTTTGCCCAATGGTTCTTGGAATTCATAAATTCAAACGCCCTGGACCAACTAATCCATAGCCCCAACAGGGGCTCAAATATCCTAGGCCTGGTCATTACCAACATGGGAGATCGATGCTCCACACCAGTGGTCACCCCGTCGTTGGTCAGGTCTGACCATAAGCTAATCACCCTTGATGTCCACATCCCACCCCCACCCCCCAGTAGGGAAACCTCCATAAAAAAAATTCTCCAAAGCCAACTTCATGCTACTCAAGTCAGAAGTGACAAACTACATGACACCCATGCAGACAGGAACTGAAAGTTCGACCGCTGAATCCTACACTAAGGCACTGTACGAGCACATCCACTCGTGCATGAATCATGCCATTCCAAACAGAACCAAGATGGTATCCTCCAAAAAAAGGAACCCAATCTGGTGGTCCCCTGCTACAAACAAACTATACAACAGAAGGAAGAAACTGATGCAGAAAAGAGGAAATTCCCATGATGCAAAAAACTCCCTTACCAGCCTCAGTAAGAAGGTGAGATCCCTCAGAAAATCCTCCAAAGCTAGTTACGAAAATAAAATTGCTAAAGATTCCAAGGACAACCACAAGGCATTCTATAGTTATGTCAAGAATCTAAATGGCAATGCTCAGATCTACTCTGAGCTACAACAGAATGGTATTAAATATACTGATCCCAAGGATATTGCCAAGATCCTGGCAGATGGATTCAATGCCAACTTCACTAATCTCAGTACCAAAAGATTTCCAAATTCTGATACTCACGGCCACATGGGGTAAAAAAACGCACTCTCCAAAGCTAAAAATACAGCATCCATGGGACCGGACAACATCCCGGGGTGTGTACTACACGAACTACAAAATGAACTGGCACCTCACCTAAGTGTCATGTTTAAGTATAGCCTCAACTCAGGCTTCATGCCCAATGAGTGGCACACAGCTACAGTTAGCCCACTCCACAAGGAGGGATCCACCTTGGATCCCAGAAACTATCATTCCATTAGTCTAACAAGCCTGATCTGCAAAGCTATGGAACACATTATCATGGAAATTATAAACAAAGACATTGGCAACCTTCAAACACTGGACCCCACCCAGTTTGGTTTCGTAAAGGGACAATCTTGTCTCCTCAACCTGACTGACTTCTTCAAATTAGTCTCCAGAGCTGTGTACAAGGGTAAGGCAGTCCACACAACCTATCTGGACCTCGCTAAGGCCTTTGAAATCATCCCCCACTCTGGAATCATAGATAAACTTACTAAGCTGAGCATTAATCCCTACGTCACTCGATGGGTTGCCAACTGGCTTGCTGACAGAACCCACACTGCAAAAGTAGCCGACTCAAAGTCCAGCTTCAGACAAGTGACAAGCAGAGTACCTCAGGGTTCAGGCCTGGGACCACTCTTGTTTGGCATCTACTTCTCTAAAGTGCAGGTCAGCACTAAGGGACTCTGACTAACTAAGTCCTCAGGTAACTGCAAACTGGGACCCATTATTGTATCCCCAAATGATGTGGATATTCTACAAAAGGGCCTTACAGAAACAGATGCTTGGTGCCAGAGCCATGGGTTCAAGCTCAATGCCAAGAAATGTATAGTTATCCCCTTTGGGAAAAACCATGTACCCTTGAATTACCGCATAAGTGGCAGTACACTAAACAATGAAAGTGTGATAAGGGATTTAGAGACACAGGTGGACAGTGGTCTCACCTTCGATAGCCACAGCAGTCAAGAAATCCTTTTATGTGGCACACCTCATCACTAAGGGCTTTTCATGCAGAAAAAAGGAGGTCATTCTCCCGCTGTACTTAGCCCTCATTAGACCCATTATAGGGTACAAAGCCCCATTTGCTATGTACCTCACAAGACATCTGCAACAACTGGAAAGGCCACAGAAATACCTCACTAAAAGAATCACAGGCCTAAAGCAGATGCCCTATGCTGACCGTCTAAAGAAACTCCAGCTATACTCTGTCGCATATCGCCTACTCAGAGGTGATCTCTGCTTAACATACAAGGCCATGTCAAACCCAGTGCTGTTGGACATGCTGCACTTAAAGAAATCCCAATTCCTCAGAGCTACACACTCCAGGGATCTAAACCTGGTCATCACAGTCAACAAAACATGCTGGAGGGGATAGGTTCCTGACCAAGAGATTCCGCATACTCTGGAACAGATTGACCATACATGTCAAGCTGAGCACCTCTTTGGCCCTCTTCAAAAGGAACCTTGATGATTGGATGGGAGATAGGAAATTCACCCCAGGGATCACATCAGTCACCCTGCTAGAGAGGGGACCAGGGAAGTAAATATTCTGGGAAGAAATATCTAGGGAATTGTTATGGCCAGGCTTGTATAGGCCCTAGGGCCGATAGCATAGTACGAACCTATGAATCAATTTCAAGGAGGTCCATCCCTCCTTTGGAATGGGGAATATATAATCTTGGTATGCATTGATGTTTATAAATCATTTGGTGAGCATGAAGCATCCTTCTTGTTTTCCTATCCAACACACCTTAGGGCCAGTCAATCACTCCAAAACGGTTAGGACAGGAAGGGCAAATTGGTTTTTAGCTTGGATTTTGTTCTTAGATGTCAGTGCTGTTTTCAGGATTAATTTAAGTCTTCTAAAGTATTCTTTACTAAGTTTTATTCACATTTGTTCATGTTTTATTGTTGCTCTTTCATCACTTCTCAAATATTTATACACTCCCTCTTCCTCAAGTTCTTTTATATCACATTCTTGTCCCAAAATGATGTTTTCCTGGTACTGCAATTTTCCTGCTTTAAAGGTTGCTTTTGCAATTTTATCAAGACCAAATGACATTCTTATATCATCTGAAAAAGTTTTGACAACTTGCAGTTGTGCTTTCAGTTCCTCATCTGACGATCTGTACAATTTTAAATCTACAGAGAAAAGTCTTTATTCTTTGTTGTTCCCTAGGAGCCAAATTATAGCCATGGCCTAAGCTGTTAAATAGACAGCTTAATGGATTGAGGTCAAGGCAGAATAGCAACAGTGACAGAGAGTCACCCAGGAATATCCACCTTTAAATTTTTTATCCCTGGGATAATAATTGTCTCCATTGTGTGATCCTCTTAAATAACAAGTAGGGGGATTTGGGAGGCTTATAAACTGAAAACACCCCCTGGTCCAAGGTACATTTAATTTGCCACTGATGGTAACATAGTTGTTATAGGTGGCTTCATTCAGAAACTGGCACACCTACACCTCCGCAAATAAATATGCTCAATGCATCCTTTAATTTTTGAGGAAAAAGTGAGTTTATACTCCACTCTCATCTCTTGAACAGAGGCTTATTTTCCTATTCATGTCAAATACAATATCAAGTTCAGAAACAAACCCCCTCTAATGGACCTCTGATGAGGGTGGTGGCAGATGTGAATGCAGTCATTGGCCACAACAAAGCAGCCCTTCCATACTCTTGTAGGGTCACCAATATGAGCCTGCAAGCCCACCAGAAGACCCATATTATTGCATGGAGAGGAGGACCACAAGTGGAGGTCTGCCATGACAGACCATCTTGACCACTGTGAAGGAGTTCCATTTGTTCCTATCAGGAGACACCAAAAGGACCATGATACCTAGTGTAGAACTGGATGTAGTTGATGAACCATCCCATTTGTCTGTTGTGGATGCACAAAGATGTTATTTCCTTGTGTGTGTAACTCAGTTTAAGGACACACCGGTACTATTTGCTCAGGATGCTTAACACAACCATCTCTCCTCTAGAGGCACATCTGGGATGCCTGAATGTAGGCATACCATACAAGGTATGTTTGTTTATGTTTTTGCCTAGTTGTCATCTGTACAATTGGTATATTACAGAGTGGAGTAATTGCCATAAATTACAACTATTCATATGGATGTTTATCTACTTTGACAGGTGCTGCAGTTATAGCATCCTCCACCATAAAACAGAGCAAGCCTGATGTCAAAGCTTCATCTGAGATTGATGGTGAGGAGGCACTATAGAAGCACAGGTAGAGGGCAGAATGCCACTGTGAGCAGTGGCAACTGTGTAAGACACAATACCGCCCCAATCCAATGAGGCAACTCTGTTGTCTGTGAAACCTGCCTGCACCTCTCCAGTGCCCTTGAAAGGACAGGTCATGCCCAGTCCCCTGCTCATTCACCTGCACTGGGTGACAGACCTCCACAGAGCATGAGTGCAGGCATAAGCAGCTGACCAGTGGCCATAACTGCCATGCTGTCCCACTCATTGCCTGAGATGGGTGTCATAATGGGCATTACACAATGCATATGCAGGGCAGTTGTCCAGGCACAAGTGGATTCCACCACCATCACCATGCAGAGATTATAGGTGGAATACATGGTCTGTATAACAATGTATGTGATGGCTTTGAAAGCTCAGATTACCTGATTGGCATGTTGGAAAGGCATCTGGGTGCCATCACTGCCTCTTTAGGTTCATCTGCCTGCACATGCCAGAGCCGACATGATCTTTGTAGCAACTGCTTATCTGTTTCCACTTCAGGTACACTCTACAGGGCAGGTAGATCAAGTTCATGAACTGCTACATTGGTGTGGCTGGTGCAGCACTTCATGGCCGCCTGTGCAATTGTGATGTAAATGGTGGTCAGATACATGGCATGGCTCAGCAATCACAGCCTCTCATTTCACGTTCATCCTTGTTTGTAGGTGGTGTTACCACTGTCATTCCACAGAGGGGTACAGCTATGATCTAGGACATTCATAGCCTGCATACTTGCCACTTGAGGTATCAAAACAACTGCCCCCCCACACACACACCCACACACAAACACACAATGAAACCATATCTGCATGAGCTGTATCCCCTGGTGCCCATTTTCAACAATTATCTAGTAATGTTGGATATGTATCACTATAAGGAACCATCACCCTCTCCCTGCACAGTATACCGAGCTCCCCAAGACCCTAACCATACTGCACCCTCCATCCCACATCTTAAGATTACTCCCTAGCATATTGACCATGCTGATTTCTCTCATTGTGCCATTCCCTACTTGTGAATATGATGGCAGCTGTGCTCTGCCTTCACTGTTGTGTTATGTGGGTAGGTTATGTCTGATACACAGCATGGTCCATCAGTGCACTGTACACCATAGCTTGAATGGAGTCTATATTATCTTGCTGAAAGACGTGTTCAGTGAACACGTCTTCATCAGCAAATAAACAGCGAATGCTGAAATCAGTGAAAGGTCACATCGACTTTTCTCACAGGGAAAAAAGCGCTTGGCTTACTAAACACTGCACAAACCTTTGAACCCTACAAAGTGGGGAGCTGTGCCCCCCACCCCCTAACTAAATATGCCAACTCTGAGATCGCACTAAAGTGGGGAAAATGGCACAAACCTGATGTTGGCCAAGCATTTTTTTCCCCTGGGAAAAAAGTCGCTGATGTAGTGTTTTGCTGATTTCAGCATTCGCACCTTTATTTACCAATGAAGACGTGTTCGCTGAACAGATATTTCGGCAAGATAATATAGACCCCTTGAATTTAGTACTGCATGCATCAGTCTTGATCTTTGTTATTTGTTCTGTTTACTCTGGGTTGTAGTTGTGGACCAGACATTCTCTCTTTGCCAACATATTGCAACTTGCCACTGACTTGCAGTTTCTTCCCCTTGCAGACAGTTCCTATGACAGCTCCTCAGCTGGCATCTTCACTGCCTCTTGCTCTAGTCTGCATTGTCCTCCAATGGCAATCCCCCTGTACTAGCTATGTTTATATGTTAATGTTATGCAGAATTGTGCAGAGAACAAATATCTCACTGCAGGTCACCGATGTGTACTGCAGCATGGCACCAGAGGAATTTAGGCAGCAGGTTCAACATGATGTTTTGGGTCTGTTACAGTAAAGGATTGTACTGCATTTCACCCTTGCTTTGTGTTTTGTATTTTGGTGTCATGAACAATTGATCCATGGCATATCTGGCATTGCCAATAAGATGTCCCTGTGGGAAGCCACTGCATACAAATCTCTAGTATAGATTAGATGCGTGCCAAATGTAGGAATCATGGGAACTGCTTGGATTGTGCACAGAAGCATTGTATAGAACATCCTATGTGTTGCACATCACCTGCCAGTTGATGGAGTGGAAATTCCTTGAGACTGATGCACCATTATACAATCAGTGACCTAAAGAACTCAAGAAAAAGGCATTTTCATAGAATGTCCACCATTCGACTGTGTCCCTCGTGTAGGTGTGATGGAGCCATAGCTGCAGTTAGATCATTTTGAGATGCAGGGGGTACTGACTATGAGAGCTGCTTCTAAAATGTTCTGTTTATCTTTTAAGGCTGCTGCTCACAGAATTGTTGAGTGGTCTTTGTCTCTGTTGACTGAGACATTATTCTGCATATATTGTTCCCACAATGTCCGTGTATTTGTATGTAATTTGCTCCTTCCCTTTTCTAAAGCTCACACTTCCAGTTCTGTTATCTCTGTTACAATATTCGGTACTTCAAGTACAGTTGGTTTAGACTTTGCTTTCCATTTTCTAGCAATTGCTTTATTGGCAGCTAGCAAAATTTAAATTTAACACGGCCTTACTATGTCTAGAAAATTCAGATCCTGAGTCTATGCTCAAAAGAATCATTTCCTTAGTTACAGCCAGTTGCTCACCCACTATTTGACAGAGAGTACTCTGCAGGGAATTTTTAAAGTTTGCTAACTCATTACACTCCCAAAATATATATACTCAGTTACCTCTTTCTTCCCCGTCTCTCTTCTAACATTTGCCATCTATCTGAGAAAAAATTCTTTGAAGTCAGCTCGGGGTATAAAAATACCTATACAAAGACTTTCCAAGCAAAAAAAATTAAAATAAATAAATAAACCTTCTGGACTTTATTGCATACTTGGGAGCCATACACATGTCCTGCCATTGTTCCTTTGCAAATTGTTTATCCAGTCTCTCTTCCCAGTCTTTTCTGACCTCATCTGATTGCTTCTTATAGTTATTGTGCAATATCTTATATGCCCTACTAATTATCCTTTTTTAACAGCAACTTCTGCTCTAGATTCAGTGAAACCTCTTTCAGTACAGGTTTGTCACTTAGGATTCCCTAATCCGTTTCTTTTTACCTATACTTTGATATAAATTCCTGATAGAGAAGGCATTATCTAGCCTACAGTCTTGGCCTCATCCCATTTCATTATCCTTGCTTCTCTAGTTATTTCATCCCAATAACGTTGTTCCTTTGCAGGTTTCTCCAGTAAATTCCATCCCCTCTTGCCTAGTCTCTGTACCCCTATTTGCAGTCCTCCCTTTCTCAAAATCTCCTTTCTCCATTCTTGTGTTGGCTTAGTTTTTCAAATACTTTCTGTTACTTTATTACTATAATATTGTGTATGGTTGTTGTTATTCTCCTTAAGAATCTGCATCTAAAGTCCCACTGTCTCCTTAATTCATGAATTTACCCCTGCTTCATCATATCTTTCCATCTTGAATTATAACTTCTGCTTGTGTTATCTATAGGACCCTTAATTTTGTAGCTCTAAAATAGCCTTTCATATCAAGTAATCCTGAACCATGTTGCTCTATTGGAAGAATTGACTTATACAAGTTAACTCTTCCCCTCTCAGATACATTCCTTCAACTCTTTATTAATTATTGTCCACAACTTCTCCTCTGGTTGATAAAAATGTGCCCGACTATATGTAAAACTAAAGGGAGTAAAGCATTTGCACTACTTATATCTTATTATCCACATCCATCAACAAGAGCTTCAAGTTTTTCAGTTTTTTGTATCATCTTTTGTTTAGTTTCTTCCAAATAACCTTAGCTACCATAACAGAAGCCCTTTAAATCCATATTCCTAAATACTTCATCATATCATGTCCCCATAAATATAGGTATTGCTGAACCAATTCATGCATGGGTACATAATTTCCAGCTATAGCCTTTGTTTTTATCTTTATTAATTTTATATCCAGAAAAGACCTAAAACTGTCTCAGTGTTCCACAGCACTGAAATGTCCTTCTCTAGATTTATCAGGTACAAAATATCATCTGCAAATAAAGCCAACTTTTCTTGATTACCATACCAGTTATATCCTTGAATATCTGAGTTTGCGGTTTTCTTTGCCAGTGGCTCTAAATGTAAAGCAAATAAACAGGAAGAAGAACACCCCTGCCTGATTCCTCTGTTTGGACACACCTTGTCAGAGAAGAATCCCTCCCATTTTAATTCTTGCCTCCAATCCTTCATATATTTATTTTATTTTTTATTTATTGACATTTGTTAATCGGGTTAGTCCAACTGAGCCAGGGGCCCATTTTCAGTGGAGACCTGAGGAGAAAAGCTCCAGAAGTATTACATATTTTTACAATAAAAATCAAATCAAAAATAAAAATTAGAGTAAAAAATTAAAACCACCATGAAACAATGAGAAAATCAACAGTTAGAAAATATCTGTACATAGATTAAGTTAAATAATTGACAGGTCTAGAGAATATTACACATGAAGTACATACAAATAGATAAACCATTAAGTCAATTTTTTTCTCATCTTTTTTAAATAAAGATATATATGTATATATACTATGTAAGTGAGGGGAGAGGAAGGTATAATAAGGAAGTAAGGAGTAGAATAGGGAAAAATTAAAGTTGAGAAGCGACTAGATCAAGTGGGGGATAGACAAGGGCAGGACCATGTACTCTGAAGAAAAAATTGAAGTTCTTTTTTGAACCAGTGTTTTTCTGAATGCTTCTTATGTTTTGAGGGAGTTAGTTCCAAGCATGTGTAACAGAGTATTTGTAGAGGGACTTTCCCATAGTTTTATTGGGTTTATATATGTCAAGAAGGTGTTTGCTGGAAGTACGAAGGTGACAATGGGGGTTGTAGTAGGAGACTAGGTTGAAGATGGAAGGGCAGGAAGAGGGGTCATTCTGGATAGTGTGTGTAATGTGAAGCTGGGGTAGAAGTAGCTGCTTAGAGAATTCTGGCCATTGGAGTGATTTAAGGGTGAGGCATTGGTAGGATTTATAGGGGAGATTAAAGGCAAACCTGGCTATTTTGTGATACGATTACTCTAGTTTAGTGATAAGTGAAGTTTGAACATTAGTAAGGACAGGGGCAGCATAGAGAAGACAGGGTAGAAGAAGGGACTGAGTGAGGGAAGGTTTGGAAGAAGGTCACAGAAATTTCTGGTTGTGATAGAGAAGTCCGAGTTTCTGGTGGGTCTTTCTTATGCATTGTTGGATATGAGTATCAAATTTAGTTGATCAATAATTACTCCAAGTAGTTTGGTATGGGGTTTGGGTTTGATGATGGTGTTATTAAGAGAGGTGATAGAGAAAGAGGGTTTGTGCTCGGTGAGTGTTTTAGGGAAGAAAAGAAGGAGTTTAGACTTTTTTTTGGATTTAGTATTAATTAGTTATCAGAGAGCCAGGTTTCAACAGAGATGAAGGTTTGTTGAGTGACAGCTACGAGTTCAGGGATGTTTTGGGCAAAGATGATAAGGGAGAGTCATCAGCATATTGTAGAAGGGTAGAGAGGTTAGTAAGCAGAGTGAAATTTGTTAGGGAATATGTTGAACAGAAGTGGGCCTAGAATCGATCCTTGGGGAACTCCAGTATTTACAGGGAGGAATGGAAAGATGACAGTTTGCCAGCATTTAGATGTAGCTAGAGGACCAGTTGATGGAGGAGGAAGAGCGATGTAGATCCGTAAGTTTAGTAAGGAGTTTAGAGTGAGAGACAGTATCAAATGCCTTTGCAAGATCAAGGAATAAACAAGAGATGAGAAAATTATTGTCACGGCTTCAGCTATTGTTTGAGTAAAGGAGAGTAATGCAGTGGCTGTGCTTTAGTGGGGTCTAAAGCCATGTTGGGTAGGAGTAAGGCGATTGTTGTCAAGAAGGTATTTGATTAACTGAGCATGGATACACAAAACTTTTAGAAAGGGAAGACAGGATAGCAATGGGTCTAAAGTTACAGGGATCAGTAGAGTTGCTGCCTTTGTGTAGAGGGATTGTATAACAGGAGTTCCAGATATCTGGGACAAGGGTCTCAGAGATGGAATGATTAATAAGTATCGTGACAGGGTAGGCAATGGATTGTGCAACTATTTTTAGGTTGTGGGTGGGTAGTTGGTTGGCAGAGGGGGAGCAAGGCTTAAGTTTATTTAGAAGAGATTTAATAGTGGTAATTGGGGCTGGTTGGAAAGAAAATGTATTGGGAAGAGTTTTGTTAAGAGGTGATAGAGGGGTTGGGTGAGATCTACTGTTTTGTGTGAGCTTTTGGATAGTTTTTATGAACTAGTTGTTGAGGAGAGTAGCAGTTTCAGTGGCAGTGTTGTGCGGAAAGGGGTTGGGAGTAGTGAGTTACCTGGGTGGAGCATGTTGTTGATGGAGGTCCAGAACTTTTTTGGATTTATATGAGGGCTGCATTGGTTAGAGGAAAAATAAGCTCTTTTATCTTTGATGACTAGATTTTTGGTCTGATTTCTGAGTTCTTTGTATGTCTGAAGTAAGGGAGGGGATTTATTTTTAACCTATGATTTCCAGGTGCCATCTCTTTTGCGCATGATCAAGCAGGTTTGTTTTGTAAGCCAGGGGACATAATTGGATTTAATTCTGATTTGTCTAGAAGGGACAATAGAATCAAGAGTGTCAATGAAAATCTTATTGAAGGACTTTACAGCCTCACTGAGAGGGAGGTGGTATAGGAAGGACCAGTTGATGCCAGATAGTTTAGAGTTAATAGTGTCTGGGTCAATGTGTGTGAGGTTCCGGCATATTCTGTAAGTATGATCTTTGGGAAAATGTTGGATGAATCTATGAATAAAGGTTCACTTAGAGTTTGAAAGTATGGCAGGTTTATTTTAATGGTTGGGAGTTGAGGTAAGAAATCAGTCAAGTATAGGTCCAGAGAGGGAGTTTTTGTTAGTTCTAGTGGGTGTAGAAATGTGTTGATGAAATCCATGGATGTTGAAACTTTGAGTATGGGATAAGGGGGACAGCTTAGACCAGTCTGTGTTAACATCTCCAAGTATGATGGTTTCAAAGGGGACATGTTGAGTGAGCCAGGAGAGAAAGTTCTCTAGGATTGGAATATTGTTGCTAGGTGAATGTATATAGAGACTATGGCATTTTTTTTGTGTGAGTTTAGGTAGCAGCTAACGATAAGGATTTCTGCAGGTGAGAAAGATGGAACAGAGATGGAGAGAGGGGAAAGGTTTAGTAGTTCAGAGTAGATGATAGCCACCCCCTCCTTGCTTATTGATTCTGTCTAAGCAAAGTATATTGTAGCCTAGAGGTAAGATTTCCGAGTTGAGGATGTGTGGTTTAAGCCTGGTTTCCTATACAGTAAGGATGTGGGGAGCTGTATTAGAAGTCCAAGTGTGCAGTTCTGTTTAAACTCCCTAATAATTCATAATGCTATTTTAACTAGATGGGATGGAAAAACAATTTTAACTCTTATTGAAACATTAAAAATGAACCCTAAATAATTAATGTGTAACTTTATACTTTATGGTATCAACTCTCACTCACCCACAAACTAGTAAACCATCCACTAAATGTTCCATCCCTCCAGAATCTACTCCAACCCTATCGCACGACCAGACCACTAAGATCCAGCAACAAAAATCACTTGCAGATCACTAAAGCCAATAACTCTGCTGGTGAAGCACTATTCTCTTGTGCCATAGCCAAGTTATGGAACTCCCTCCCACCCACAATTACTTCCATATCATCATGCACCCACTTTAAAACTTTACTAAAAGTGTACCTAAAAACATGCTGGCTATGCCCTTGCAGCTCCCAATCTAATATCACCCACCCCATCCAACCACTACCTTTCTTTCCACCCCACTAACTACCTTGATTATAGCAAGCACGGATGCTCATAAGCCTAGTACTTATTATACAGCAGGAACGTCTTATTGTAACATTTGTTAATGTCTCTTATGTACTTCAGAGATAAAGATTCTAGTTGTCTACTGATGTACTCTGTTCTTCATCTGTAAATATGTTTGTAATTAATTGCTATGTTAATCAAATTGTTAATCGCTATGTAATCCAATGTAACTAATGTCTGTTTATTTTAACTGTGGAGCTTTTCTCCCCAGGCCTCCGCTGAAAATGGACCTACATCCAGTCGGACACTCCCGGTCAACAAATGTAAATAAATAAATAACTAAATAAAATAAATGCTTTGAATATTTAGTGAGAAGATTTTTTTGTGTTTAGGTGGAGGAGTGTTATTAGAAGGGGATAGGTGGGTGGGAGAGGTTAGTGTTGAGGTATTGTGGAAGCAAGGGGTGGGAGGTCCTGGATTGGAGTGGATGTCCCCATTGAAGAGTTGTGTGTGAGAATATAGAAGCATATATTCAGAGTAGAAGGATATTTGGGTTTCCGACTAGTAGGGAGAGATGAGTTAGAAAAAGTGGTAATTTCGAAGGGGTCAAATGGTGAGGCGGGGAAGAGTGATGGTGAAACTAAATATGGGTGACAGACTGGGTGTTGAGAAGTATGAGTGAGGGTGGGAGAGAGGGGTTGAACGCAAAGTGAAGTGTGGTAGGAGGTTGTTTGTGAGAGGAATAAGAGAAGGGAGATGGAGAGATAAAGCTCCCACATGATAAGAGATAGAGTAGAGAAAGAGAGAGAATAAGTAGTAGATATGGCTGATATGTAGTGGTATAGGGTATGAGCATGGGAGGGGATGATTCAAGATGAGAGTAGGAGTATGTGGTAGGGAATGGGACTAAGAAAAGGACGGGGTAGGTAATGAGGCTTTTGGGCAGGAGAGTGTAGAAGGAGCAGTTGTCAAGGAGAAAAAATGTTAATTAATTAGAGTGGCTGATTGGGTGGAGGAAAAGGAAGGAATGTGGTGTAGAGAGTATAAATGTAATAAAAGAGGGGGTGGGCAGGAATGGGGGCAGGGTAGGGGAGCAGATTGAGCCCGAGCATAGCAAAGGCGAATGGAGCAGGTTAGCTCAGTTTGAAGAGGTGCATGAATCAAGAAAAAAAACAATCAGGTAGACCAAAATTATGGTAGTTTGCAGTTAAGATATATGCTGCCTTACTGGTATCTCAGGTTTTGGGGGGAGAATATGTATGTTACAAACAGCAGACAGTTTTAATCCTAAGCTTATATTAGTTTCCTTTTGCACCGGATAATAGCTTTTACTAAACTGAGATAGGTTAGGAGTGCCAAGGGTTTCCTAAGGGAGAATTATGCTAGGAGAACAAGAAAAGGGGGGAGACTATGAACCAGGACTTGGAGAAAGCTGTGAGATGAGAAAAACAATCAACCGACTAGCCCAATCTGTTTATCTATGTGAACTCAAAAGCAGATTTAGTAGAGCATCAGAGAGGTAGAATATAAAATAAATGCAAAGTTTTGGGAAACTGTATATATTTGTTACAATAAATGGAAGAATAAAATATAAAAATATAAAATAAATGCAAAGCTTTGGAAAACTGTATATATTTGTTACAATAAACGGGAAGAAAGGGAGTGGTCCAGTAGTGTGCACGCAGAATAATCAGTAGGCTTTTCACAGAGAGAAGAGACCTACACTGCTCACAGTCTGCTGATAAAATTAGGACTTGCAGTAGCTTTTACTGGTTTGTGTGGGGCTCCTCTGTCCATGTTCTTGTATGCAGACAGTTGCTTCAGGTTTTTTTCTTTTGTTTTTGTTGGACTGTCTTCCTAAGTAAGATAGTATTCCTAAGTAACTATATCTTCCTAAGTAACTTTATTATTATATCAAAGAATGCAAATGCTTCCATTGCCCTATTTATAAAATTGGAGCTTACTTTGTCCAGTTCTGTCTCTGCATCAAGACCCACCAACAACAGCAGTATTTTCTTACATCGTTACTCCCTCTGAATTATCATTGTCCTGTTAATCTTGTCAAATGTTGGCTTCACAAAACCACATTGAATCCATAGCTATCAAGTTTGGCAGCATCTTTGCCATGTTTTAGGTAGTATGGATGCAAACTCTTTGTAATCATGGTTTAAAATTGAAATAGGTCCATATGAAGCTGGATCTGGTGGGTCTTTACCATCTGTAGCTACTACAGCTATCACAGCTTTCTTCTTGGATATTGGTGCTTCCCCTCCTTTTAAAATACTGTTAAACAAAACATTCCTGATCTTTATCCACTTTCATTTCTCCTAACTTCCAATTTCCACAGGAATACTGTCTGTTCCTGGAGACTTTCCTGCAGATTGATTTTAATTCTCTATTTTTATCTTATCTCTTCCTGCCTTAAATGTTAATTGTTGCGCCTCATATACCTCTAACCATGGCATAATTAAGTCTGCCATAAATATTTCCATTTGTGCTTTTTCTTGATTACCACATTTTTCAGCTCTATAAAAATGTTCCTAAAATTCCCAAAATATCTCTAATACCCCTACAGGATGTCTGGTTATTTTTGTGTAATGGGTTCCCTAAGTTTGGCAACCACTCTTTCCATTTTCTGTTGCCTAAGTCATTGTACTAAAAGTTTTTGTGCTCTGGAGTTACTATGAAAAAATAGTTGCTTAACAGCAGTCTTTTTTAAACTCATGCATATTATCTAATTACTTCCTTGTTTTCTATTTAGCACTCTGCAGTTGCACCTCATTTTGCTTTGTGGGATTCCACTTATTCTGCAGTGCTTTAACCTTTGTTAGCCCCTCTAAATAATTTGCATCACTGAACCATATCTCCTTCTCCTTTATTTCTACCCAATTTTTAAACTCAATTTTCATTTTATCTCACTCAGTAGTTATAATTTCTGAAGAAACTTCCATTATCCCTAAGAGCTTTTGAATAATTCCACACTCCATTCCTTAAATCACAAGTGTCTCATTTTAATGTCATTACTCTGTATTTTTATCTTCACTTGTATTGGTGCATGATCTAAAATAGTTATTGGATGTTTGTTGAAGCTTTTGTTTGAATGTCTATATTCATGTGAAATGGAATTTCTATCTAGTTTAGCCCAGTTATTTTACCTTGGGTACAATATACTGAATTCACATCTTCCATACCAAATAGTTTGATAAATTTCTCCAGAAATCTATCCTCTTTTGTTATATCTCCCATATTTTTCTCCCGTGATACATCCTCACTGTTGCAAATCATGTTCCAGACCCACCTATATGTAATATTCCCTGTTGAAAGCTGATTATTTCTCCCCAAATTTTCTTAAGCTCCATAATAGCAGTCTTTGGTGGAATATAAATACATGCCAGGGTAATTGTCCTCTTTTGCCAATAGCCTTTTACTATCACAAATCTACTATTATTATTTGTTATCTGGGTTATATTCAGAGAGGCAGCCACATCAGATCAACAGGTAAACATAGATGGCTAAAAGTATCACAATTGGAGCAAACCAAAAGCCATGGCTCACTAGTACAATCTATGAACTCCTGAAGGCAAGGAATGCAGCATTCAGGTCAAAAGACAAGGAAGGTCTAAGTGAAGACAAAGCAAATCTAAAAAGATGCATTGAAGAGGCTAAGAGGGAGTTTGGATGAAGGGGTATATAGTCACTTTGAGGATATGAGAGATGCTAGGAGTCTTTGGCGAGGAATACAACAGATCAACGATTATAAAACCAGGGAAGCTCAGTGTGAAGACAGCATTGAATTCCTGGACATGCTGAATTCCTTCTTTGGTAGATTCAAAGAGAAAAATAACTTGCCTGCAACTAGGTTACCCACTGACCAGAATGAGGGAGTACTCGGTCTTAACTCTGAGGAAGTGAGAGGTCAGCTAAAAAATACTGAACCCAGGAAGGATGCTGGCCTAGACAGTATACTGGGCAAAGTACTGAAAGGTTGTGCAAATCAACTATGCTCAGTTATGACAGATATTTTCAATACCCCCCTTGCGCTAGAAGAAATACCCTCTTGCTTCAAGGTAACAAATATCAATCTTTCCAAAAAAGCCAATCCCTCTTGCCTGAATGAATACAGACTATTTGCTTTAACTTCTAACATCATGAAATGTTTTGAGAAGATTGTTAAAAACCACCTGTCAGCAATTCTACCATCAACCTTTGATCCTCTGCAGTTCACTTATTGGGCAAACAGGTCCACTGCTAATGCCATATTGGTGGCATTGCACCTCTCACTTGACCACCTAGAGGGAAAAAACAACTATATCAGACTGTTGGTCATAGACTTCAATTTGGCAATTAATACTGTGGTTCTGATAAAATAAGCTAGTCAACCTTGGAATTAACAAGCACCTTTCTAACTGCATCTTAGACTTCTTGAGCAACAGACTACAGAGGACATGTAGGAAATAACACCTTGGGGTGCACAGTTCTCAACACCGGTGTTCCTCAGGGATGTGTACTCAGCCCACTGCTGTTCACCATCCTTAGCCACGACTGTTCTGCAAAACACAGCTCTGATCATATCATCAAGTTTGCAGATGACACCATGGTCATGAGCCTTGTCAAAGGAGGGGATGAAAGAGTGTACAGAGATGAGGTCAACTCTCCGATCAACTGGTGTGTGAGAAACATCCTAGACCAGAACATGAATAAAACAAAGAAAATCTTTGTTGACATCATGAAAAGGTCAACCACACACTCAACACTCAAGATTAAGTGAAGAGGTGGAAAGATTTAAAAGTGCAACATTTCCAGGAGTACACATTTCATAGGATCTCTCTTGGACTGTGAATGCTGGTCAGTTAGTCAAAAAGGCACATCAACATCTCCACATTCTGAGAAGGCTCAAAAGAGCAAAGCTCACACTTACTGTTCTTTTCACCTTTTACAGAAGAACTGTTGAGAGCATTCTCACCTGTAATTTCACTGTTTGGTTAGGAAACTGTACAGTAGCTGAAAGGAAGAAACTACAGAGAGTGGTGAGAGTTGCTGAGAAAATCATGGGCACCAGTCTTCCATCAATCCAAGAGCTATTTACAGCAAACACCCTTCAAAGAACCCACAAATACTTAATGACTCCTCGCACCCTGCACATGGGTGGTTTACTCAACTATCATCTGGCAAGAAGTACAGCAGTATTCACTGTAGGAACTCCAGATTCGTTAACAGCTTCTACCCAATGGTAGTGAGACTTAACTTGGACACCAGCCCTAGTGACTACACCACAAATTAACTTAATAACAGTGTTTTGTTTGGAATGTGAAATATTTATTTACTTAGTTATATATTTACATTCAAGTGCAATTGCCTGTTACTTGCTTTATGTAATAATACATAGAGTGACAATTTTAGTTCATGTGCAATAACCAATCTTACCTGTCATGTTGATACTGTACAGTATTTATATGAGTACATAGGGGGTTAGCTTTTTTTCTTATATTCTTAGGGCATAGTCATTAGTCTCTAATTCCTTTACTTGATATGTGTTAATGTTGTATTTGTTGTATCCTATGCTTCTTCTGTATTCTCATGGTGAGCTGATACTCATAATTTCATTTAAGTTTTCACACGTGTAATGCTAAATGACAATAAAGTTTACTTTGAATCTTTATTTTTTCTCTTATGTCAGTATTGGAGCTCCTCTGCCTTTTAGTATTATTACTCCCCTTTTTCTTTGTCCATGATATTCTGCTAAATATCCATCCTGAAATCTTTTGTTTATCAAATTCATATGCTGATTTTTTTTCCATGTTGAGTGTCTCCTCCAGCATTGCTATTTGCACTCTGCATTTCCTGGTATAATTCAATACTCTCTTACTTTCGTTAACATCTGTAAGACCATGTATGTTCCAAGATAATATAGATAGTGTAGCCATTATAAGATGTTATTGTTCCCACCTGTTATACACTACAGATTTTAATGTGCATTTCCAACTTTTGTGTTAAATGCACACACTAATGTTTGGCAGGTTGGTATTTTTTTACAGTTGTTTCTTGTCATCTCCATCTGAACTGGTGCATCATTGTCAAGACTTTGTTTCAGTGAAAACCTTCAAACAAAAATCTAAATACATTTTCAGAACACTCTCCATAACCATTAACTTAGAACAAGCACAAACAACTATGTACTGCTTCAAAAAATTAGGTTTAACTCTCCACATTGGCACAATTGATCCAAATTGGCAGCTGCACCTACAGGCACTTCCTAACCTAAAATTAAGGTTACTCATGCTAAAGCAGTAAAGCAGAAGTTTTGATCTGTTCTGCATTGGTTTGTTGATGACAGACCAATCATTTACATTAGGCTTTATAAAATTGCTAGTAAATGTAGCACTGGTGCCATTTTGATGTAAACAAGTTATCTTAATACATACAACTAGTTCTGTACAATATTTAAAATAAGACTTAATTGTTTATAGTAAAGGATTGCAAGATAACATTTAAATATATTTTTTAATATTTACATTTTTACTTATTTGTTCTTTGTGATTTTTGTATTACTTTATTTTTGGAAGCATATGTAAAGAACAAGTCATTTTATGAGTTCTGTTTTGTGCTGTTTGATCTGTGAGTTAATACTTTGCATATTGACTCTCAAACCTTTGAGTCTGGTCTGTTAAGTGCTGTATATTTTCTCACACTTTACGTCATTGATGCTGTTATCTAAGAATTTAATTGAGAGTAAGAAGTAACAGCTGAAAAGTCATCTGCAGTGTATGTTATAGGGATACCAGCAAGCATGCAATTTAGTAACAGTATAACAAAACTAAAGAAGCTAATTTGTGACATTTTAGCAGAACTTGTATAGTACTTTGAATGGGTGTGAACAGTTATATGAAGGTTTGTTTAACTAGCACCTTGTTTGCATTATTGATCCAGTGTTGTGATTTATCAGACATTACATCTTTATACACAATCACCAAATTCTTTAAGTTGGTACTAGTTGTGTGCAATTGTTAATCAGTTCTGCTCTGTATATGCTAAATAAATTGTATTCTGTATGAAGGATTGAAGCTAAATGCATTATGGTAAGATAACTGGCATAAAATCTGGATTTGCATCTCTAAAGCTGGACTGTTGATAGAAGTAAAGTGAGACGTTCAACTGCCATTAAGTGTGAGTGTAGATTTGTCACTAGTTTTAGAATCACTCAACAACCTGCCATGTTAAAAATGAAGTGTGTGTCTGGGAAAGGAGAGCACTGAAATAATCAAGGAGGTGTTCAGCCTTTCAAGTTTCTTGTTTGTTTCTGTGATATGATTGCAGCCAGCCCTTATTCATTCCACCCAGAGAGACTCCAGAAGCATCATTGTCTCTACCATTTCATAAATGATTACTGAATTCAATTTTTTTATGTTGTTGACAGATACTATACACCAGTAATTTATAATCTATATCAGTTGTACTGCTGGCTACACAGACATATGTCTGATTGAATGTTTCATTTCACATTGATATTGCGTCCCCAAATGAAGATCTTTTTACAGCAAATTTCACAGAAACTGAGTAAGAAACAATAATTCCTTTTAGGTTACGAATTAGAGGGAAATAATGGGCTACTAAAAGATGTCGACTTTTTCTTTGTTTTTACTTGTTTTGATAAAAAGATAGCACCTTTTATGTAGTGTGGTAGTGTTTTCTTGTACTGATGATGGCATCATTTCTTCAGGTATAAATTTCTTAAATGCATAGCAGTTGATTGTAAGACATGATATGATGTCCCTTCTGTTCATTCCTCAATGGTTGGGTTATTGAATCTGTCTAGGATCCATATTTATCCACTGTCAGACTTTGGATCCAAGACTCAGAACCTTCCCCTTACCCATAATCAACTGGAACTAGTAAGTTGCCCAAAATTGTGTTTATCACTCATTTGTATTGACATGATCACTCAATCTCAGACTGGGTTCCAGCTAAGTGTTCTTTTTTTGGCAATCTCTTTTGGATTTTTTTCTCTCCAAATAATTGTATTTATATTGTTTTTGTTGACTATTTACCTCCCATGCCACTAGTTAAAAAAATTAAACCTTTCTCTCTTCCATCACCCTTTGTCATCTGATTTCATCTTTCCCTAGATTCCTTGTAACATTTGTGTAATTTTTTCAGTGTTTTATTGATAGGCTTAGTCTTTTTTTTTGTGGTAGAACGATCATTAGTTTTCTACTTTGAAGTGTTACTGCTGTTGTGGTGTTTGGTTGGTTACATTATAGTATAGAAGCCTTCTGGCTTCAAGAAATGTGCGGCCTGTGGCCATAAAATACAGAATTTTGATGAGTATACAAAGTGCTTTTAGTGTCTAGTAGCTGCTCATTTGGATGAGCAGTGCTCCATTTTTACTGCTTTCAGCTCCTGGGCTTTGTTGGAGAGATGTAAGTTAATTAGTTATTAAGGGACTTCTTCCTGCCATAGCAGGAGAAGTTTCCCTTCCACTCTCTGCTTCTTCTGCTGTCTCTCCATCTACCACAAAATCTTATGACAAGACTAAGGGCGAGAGGAATGTGGATAAGCTCAGGGGGAAAGAACAGGAAAACAAAAAACTAAGGAGTCTAAGAAGCTTTCACTAGACTTTTCAACTTCCTCAGGTCTGGCCCTGAAGATTCATAAAGCTTCTGATCTGGCTCCAACAATAGAACATATCTTTCTTGGATCAAGTATTCATCTCTTGTTGGAACCAGTCTCTCCAAGACTATGATCCCCTTTCCTCCAGAAAAGATTCTCTTATCATACATGCAGAACCTCTTCCATGGCTTCATCTTTCAAGTCACTGCGGTCCTTCAGGAGCCTTTCTGAGATGGACATGGACAGAATGATGAGGAAGATCCTCAGAACTTGTATCTAGTTGAGGGTTCTCCCAGCTCCAACCCTTGTCAGTGTTGTAGGCCTTGGTCTACTCCATCATCATATCATTGCTTTTTCCATGTCTGACCCTCTAACTAATGGCTTTTGGATCTGGGTATTTCCAGTGGAGGTTTTCTGTCTCATATCTGAAGACTTGGTCTCAAACTTATCTATGATCCAGTTGGCTCTGAGTGTCATGGACCCTGACAGATCTCAGAACAGAGGCGTTGCCATCAGACTCCGGGGTATGGCTTGACTGTGAAGTTTTCAGACTTCCCTTCCCCTCAGAGGCTCAGCGCCGGCAGCAGCTTCACAGCTGAGTGGGTCTCAGAACCAGCCTGTGTTGGCCATTGCAGCTCCTGCCTTGGTGGGACTTTGAGTCATGTCTCAGTTTGTGCTTTCAAAGCCTGTGAGAGGGTAGTGTCAATATAGGAAGTGGACTTCCCTAGCTTACTCGGATCATCTCTCCCCCATAGGAGTTCCCTGGGTCCTGATCCATATTCTATCCCTTCAAGATAGCCAGTCCCTTAAAGTCTTGAGACTGCCTGCATAGACAACTCCCCATCAGCTCCTGAGTCCTCCCTAGACCATCTACACTGGGGTGGTTTATTGGAGGCATTTGTTGCTAAAGTAGGCATGTTGACTCCCTTCAGGAGTGTTTAACTGAAGACGCTGACTCTGATAAGGTGGAGGAGCCCCATAGATCATCCTTTGAGTATGCCTCATTCAGTGACATCTTGGAGGTACATAGAAAGAGGCGTGGTCCTCCAAACCCCCTTCCCTGGAAGATTCAGTATTTCCCAAGGCATTTTGGGGCTGGCCCCCCACGGATGTGATGGTAGATTCAATCTCTAAATGAGTATGGAAGGAACTTGATGTAGCCAAGTCTATCTTGTGTAAGCCAGACAAGTTATTTGCATCTCCTAAAGAACACCCCTTTTGGAGCAAGGATCCTGCAAAAGATTCCATAGTGGTGGAGGTGGTCATCAATGAGGAGCTAACTGAGGAAAGCTCCACTGTCAATCCTCCTAACAAGTAGTCCAGGGCATTGGACAGATTTGAGTAGCAGGTTTATACCTCAACAACCTTTGTTCTTAGGGCACTGAACTATTTGAGACACATCACATGCTTCCAAAGGGATTTGACCAAGGAGCGTTCCAAATCCTTGTCCGGTCCCTATCTGCAGAGGAGAGTTCAATCTCTATCAGATAAGTCTATGCTCCTAATTTCAAATGAGTCACGGGGCACTTCAAGAGCTGCAGGCACCATAATAACTATTAGATGGTGTGACTGGATGCACCTATTCAGCTTTGCAGAGCACTTCAAAATGTCCTTCATCGACGCCAGTTTATGATGAATCCACCCTGTTCGAACTCAAGATAAACGAGATGCTATTTAGGAGTGATCAAGGTTGAAAAAACTTGCCTGCCCAAGGGATTCAATTTTCTACACCCCCAAGGGCTTTTTTTAGAAACCAGAAGGGAGGGTAGACACTGTAGTATCACAAATGCCAAAGTTTTACTCCCAACACTTCTGGTGATATAACCTCCTTGAGGCAGAGGGTAGAACAATAATGGTGACTGTCTCCCTAGCAGCAGAGGTGGATCACAAAATCATGGTTTCAGGGATCTTCTCTCCTATAGACCTTTGCAGCACTGCTGAATGGTTGCCAGGCTGCCACACTCTGCAGGCAGTTGTGAGATAAACAAGTTGGCAAAACCTTATTTGCCCTAGGAATTCAGTGCTTATCCCTGCACTACATGGACTGGACACCCATCACTCAAGATACTAGGGTGCAGAGTATTATAGCCAGAGGTTGCTCCACTCCCATTCTTTCTCACTACCTTGCTCAAGAAAATTACCCAATGTTCCACCTTCTTAGCAAAAGGTATCAGCACTAGACATAAAAAAGCTGCTAGGCAAACTAGTTATCCAAGGGGTTCCACCAGATCAGCAAGGATCTGGAGTTTACACAAGTTTCTTTTTGGTGTCAAAAAAGAGCAGGGATCTCAGTCATGTGAATCAGTATGTGAAACAGATGAAATTCTGGATGGTCATGGTACGGTGTGTCTACCATTGTTGATGAAGGACAACTGGATGTGCTCAATAGACCTTCAGGATGCGTACTGCTCCAGAAGGCTTATTTGCTTTGGGCTGTGAGCCAGTCACTTCCAGTTCAGAGCCCTGCCCTTTGGTCTCACCACAGCCCCCCAGGTGTTCACCAAGTGCGTGACAGTGGTTGCAGCTCATCTCAGGCTTTGGGGGTTCTTATAGGTTCATAGGTTCGTAGAAGGTTACTAGGTCAGCAGTCCTAGAGCCCTTTCAAGCCTAGCTGGATTTATCCCAAGTTGCCTCAATTGTCCGTGGTTAGTTGACTGAAGTTCACAGAGGGTAAGGGTCTATGATAGTTAATATCAACTTCCTTTGGAACATGGGTGCCACCCCAGGAGTGAATTTGTGGTCACCTGTCCATAGATCTAGATTGCATTTGAAGAAGGTCAGGGAGGAGCTCTGTTTTTCATGAATTAGAAGGTTCTCCAGAAAAGTAGCACTATCTGTGAGCTTTATGTATCTCCCCAGCATGACCTGTTCATGTCAAAAGCTAGTTAATGTCCCTGGATTGAGTGACCCTCAAGCAGTTTGATTTACAAGTGTGTAGCCTTTCTATCAGGGCCTTGTCAAAGACTATTCTGTAAGTCAGGCACAGGTCACCCCATAGCAACCTGTAGGAGACAGAATACAGTGACAGAGCTTTCAATCTTTCTGCATAAGACTTGATGTTAAGTTGTCAATCTCGCCTTCATTCTTGCTTGATGGGTTCGGAGCCGATCCTCGGCTCCGTCTCGGCACTTGCTAAGCTCGAGAGTCACTTTTACCAGCTCGAGGCAGCCCCATATCCCATGATGCAAGGCAGTAAGTACCCAGATCTCGTTTGCCGCTTCGCTGATGAGGTCCTCCTTTTACCAGCTCCTGGTAAGTGATTTTTACATTACTATTTTTGCCCCTTTTCTTCAAAAAACTTTAAAATTATTAGTTTTAACTCAGTTTTAGTCCTTTTCTGACAAGAATTTCCCTGTCTCCTTAAAACTTTCAGTCAGACTTTCTCCCATCCCATCCCCCCCCCCTGGTTAGGGTGTGTGTGTGTCTGTTATTGATAGTTTTTTGATATATATAATTTAATTTCTTGGACTGGTGTTGTGTGTGTGTATTATTCACCATGTCTAAGGAAAGGGTCTCAGGCTTTAAGAAGTGTAACTCGTGCTGTCAGAAGATGTCTCTGACAGACGGTCACACTTCTTGCCTTTACTGCCTGGGGCCTCTTCACCTGCAGGACTCCTGTGCTATATGTCACTCTTTTAGCCAGAGAGTCCTGCAGGAAAGAAGAAATAAATTGATTTTGAGGGGCCTTCTTAAGCCGGAGGGCTCTCCGGCTAAGTCGGCTCCATCTAAGACTTCTAAGTCTTCCAAGGCCCAGGCTTCTGTGTCCAAGCCTGTGGCCTCGGCTCCGACTCTTTCAGAGTCGAGATCGGCTCCGGCTGGAGCCGATTCTGGTTTACACAAACCTTCGGCACCGATGGCTATCGGTGCCGATTCTGGTGCGACCACTTCGGTGTCGGCTCCGATCGGTTCCGACCACCATGTGGCTCAGGCATCGGTGTCGGCTCCGATCGGCTCCGACTGGAGCCGATGCATCGAAGCTACCTGTCGGTGCCGATAAGTTGTCGGCTCCGACAGTTTCTGTGGTTTCATCGGCTCCGATGGTTTCTTCGAGGAAGAGGTCTAGGTCCCCTTCCTTGGAGCCGATACTCTCGGCTCCAGCTTCGCCTCTCCTCTCGGAACGGAGCCATCGGAGCCGATCTTCAAGGTCATCCAGGCTTTCTGACCATGATTTAGAGAGAGTGGTCAGTAGATTACTAAAATCACAGGCATTGGCCCAAATGCTACATAGTCCGTCTCAGCAGACGACTATTAGTCCACACCCCATTGCAGTTCCTCCTTCGACTCTACCCCAGAGTTTGGAGTTGGAGTCTTCGGGAATAGTTTCTGCTACGGCTGAGGGACAGATACCCCCTTCTGCTCCTTCAGCCTCTACTCTTATCTCCTCTTCGGGACCTTCCTTAGAGGGATTCAGTGGCCGGGCTTCCCTGGTCTCCTCCGAGGGGGTGAGCGGCATCGGACCCTTGTCCGACCCCGCTCTTCCCCTTGGAGCCTCGGCCTTGGTGAGCTCGGCTCCGACATCTGCCTCGGAGCCTTCCTTTTCGGTGGGTCCTGGAGTTCCTAGCTCTTCGGAGCGGGTTCTCTCGGACCTCCCTGGGAGGGGAGCCTTCGAGGTGATGAAGAGTGTGCTGGCCACTGGACTCAGCCAGCAGTCTGTTCCCTTAGCTCCTCCCTCTATAGTGCCTGTTGACATCTCTGCCACTTCTCTTGCTCCAGGACCCAGAGATCCTCCGCCTCAGGTATCCCCACTGGGAATATCCCCCTCTTCCGAGGATTCTCCTGATTTGTCGGGAGATCCTCCGCGGAAGAGGACCTGTAAGAGGAAACACGTAGACTCCCCCAAGTCTATCACTTCAGATACTGACTTAGATGAGTCAGAGGGATCCCCAAGATCCCCCTCTGAGGATGTCTCCTTCTCAGACATCCTAGAACTCCTTAGACAGAGGGGAAACTGGCCCACCAATAATCCCTCTGAGGATGAGTCAGTATACCTGGAGGCGTTTGGATCTCGGCCCTCCACCTCCTGGGTGTCTCTGCCTTTCGACCCCCTTATGCAGGTTATTGCTCAAAAGGCGTGGACTGCTCCTGACTCTGTAGAGCCAGTCCCTAGGAGGCCTTCTAAATTTATTACTGCCCCATCGGACAAGCAATTCCTCACAAAAGGTGTCCCCGCTGATGCCATGGTGGTGGCGGCTGCCACCAAGAAGGAACTTGCAGATCCTTCCGTACCTGTCCATCCTCCTAATAAGGACTCTAGGACCATGGATAGATATGGTAAGCGGATGTTTTCTTCAGCAACCTTTGCTATGCGTTCGCTGAACTACCTATGTCACTTCACCAGACTCCAGAGGGATATCCTTAAGGAGCTAGGTGAAGTAGTACAGGATCCTACAGCTGCAGGGGCTCAAGAAAAAATTGCTTCGCAGCTAGGAACCCTTAACTCCATTGCAAACTCCTCCATGCGGCTGATATCATATGCTGCTGATGGAGCGAGTAGGGCCGCAGGTACAGGTGTGGCTCTTAGACGCCAAGCCTGGATGCAGCTATGTAATTTTGCAGATCCCTTTAAGGCGTCCTTCACAAACTCTCCCTTTGATGGGTCAGCTTTGTTTGGCCCTCAAGTGAAGGAAACGTTTACCAGGTGTGAGCAGGACGGCAAAACTCTTTCTGCTGTAGGAGTCCGTTTTTCCATCCCTTCTAGACCTTACCCCAAAGGACAGAAGGGTGGCAAAATGTGGTTCCGCAAATCCCAAGGAGTCACGCCGGATTCACGTGGTCAGTTTACCCCTAGAGGCAGAGGGGGTAACAACAACAGACGCCGCTCTAGAGGCAGAGGGGGTCCACAAAACCAGGGAAACAGAGAGTCTCTCTCTGACAAGCCCTTTCAGCATCCCTGAGATGTTGCCCGGCTGTCCCTCCTTGGAGGCAGTTGGGGGAAGACTATCGCTGTACCCAGAAGCCTGGCATTCCCTCACTCAAGACAAATGGGTACAGTCGATCATATCCGAGGGTTACAAAATTCCTTTCGAGGAAAGTCCTTTCTATCCCTCAAATTCCCTTCCAGATGTACCACCCGGTCTAAGGGAAATTGCAGAGTTAGAAGTCTTAAAACTACTGCAAAAAAGAGCCATTCAGCCAGTTACAACAGACCATTCAGAGCCCGGAATCTACTCAAGGTTCTTTTTGGTCCCCAAAAAGACGGGAGACTGGAGACCAATATTGGATCTCAGCAGACTCAAGAAGTCTGTGAGGAAGACAAGATTCCGAATGGTCACTCTTCAGTCAATTCTGCCCTTCTTACAGAAGGACAACTGGATGTGCTCAATAGATCTTCAGGATGCGTACTATCACATAAAAATTCACAGACGCTCCAGGAGATTTCTCCGCTTTCGGCTGGGGTCCAGTCATTTCCAGTTCAGAGCCCTGCCCTTTGGTCTCACTACAGCCCCCAGAGTGTTCACCAAATGCATGGCAGTGGTCACGGCTCACCTGAGACGTCAAGGATTCCAGGTGTTTCCGTATCTCGACGACTGGCTCCTTTCAGCCACCACCAGGCATCAGCTTGTTCAAGCCAGGGATTACCCAATAAATCTTTGTTCTCATTTGGGCATCTCGATCAACTTCGAAAAGTCATCCTTATTGCCCTGCCAGTCTATTACTTTCATAGGCGCAAACTTAAACACTGTTCGGATGTCAGCTACCCTTACAGATCAAAGAGTTTCAGACATTCAAAGTCATATCAGGATCATTCTAGCCAACAAGAAAGTACAGGCCAGAATGGTTCTAAAGGTATTAGGCCTCATGGCTGCGGCCATTACTCTTCTTCCCCTGGCTCGCTTCTACATGCACCTTCTTCAGTGGATGTTGTTCACTCAGTGGTCTTACCAACAACTTCCAATGCGTCACCAAATACTGGTGACACAGATTTGCAAGAATCATCTTGCTTGGTGGATCACTTCTCCCCAGATTCACCAAGGCAGACACTTTGTACCCCCATCCCCGGTAGCCACTGTCACCACGGATGCCTCCCTGATCGGGTGGGGGGGGTCATTATCAGGGCAGGATGGTTCATGGGACATGGCAACCGTTCGAATACCACCTGCACATAAATGTCCTAGAGATGAGAGCAGTGCTTTTAACGTTGCAAGCCCTCAACGACTTTCTTCCCGTAGGGACAATTGCAGTCCACACAGACAACATGTCTGTAGTTTGGTATATCAACAAACAGGGCGGAACCAAGTCCTACCCCTTGTGTCGAAAAGCACTCAGACTTTGGCAATGGGCGATCTCCTCTCATCGGTTTCTGGTAGCAACGCACATCCCTGGGAAAACCAACATTTTAGCGGACAGATTGAGCAGAGCTATTCTCATGCCTCACGAGTGGTCTCTCAAGCAATCTATAGTGGAAGAGATTTTTCTGGAATGGGGTCGCCCATGTTGCGATCTTTTTGCTACTCCCCAAAACAGCAAATGCCCAGACTTCTTCTCTCTCTTCCCTCTGCCAGGCCATCCCCCCAGAGACGCTCTGACCCAGGATTGGCCCCAGGAACTTCTTTATGCCTTTCCTCCATTTCCTCTGATCCCTCAAGTTATCCAGAAAGCAACCATTTTGAGAGCCAAAATGATTCTCATTGCTCCTTATTGGCCTCGACAAATTTGGTTTCTGTTCCTCCATCGTCACCTTTTGGTGCAGCCGTGGCATCTGGACCCAGTGCCAGATCTTCTGATTCACCAATCCGGTCAGCTGCACCGGTCTATCCCTTCTCTCAACCTCACAGCATGGTTGCTCCACTTCCTTCCTTAGCCAGGCTTCCTTTGATCTCTAACCCCGTTAGAGACATTCTAGTAGCTTCCTTAAAATCCTCTACCAGGAAGATTTATACAAGCAAATGGAAACGTTTCTCTTATTGGGCTAAAGCCAAGAATATTGATCCCTTCACTGCTCCAGTTCAGGCAGTTTTGGATTTCTTAGCGGAGATTTTTCATGCAGGCTCCTCTTCTTCCACAGTTAGAGTTCAATTGGCTGCTATCTCGAACTTTCATGTCGGGTTCGCAGATCACAATATTATGTCTCACAGGCTTTGTAGAGCCTTCTTGAAAGGAATTTTCCTCCTGAAGCCTCCAGTCAGGAGTCCTCCTCCTCAATGGGATCTAAATTTAGTGCTGACATCCTTGATTCTTCCCCCCTTCGAGCCAGCTGTTTCTTGCTCCCTGAAATTTCTTTCATGGAAAACCTTATTCCTAGTAGCTATTACATCGGCCAGGAGGGTGTCTGAACTTCATGCTCTATCTGTTCGCCCCCCCTATTTGGTCTTTCACAAAGACAGAGTATCATTGAGAACTAATCCGACCTTTTTGCCTAAGGTCGCCTCAAAGACTAATTTAAATCAATCCATTGATCTCCCTGTATTTTTTCCAAACTATTCAAACAGATCGGAACAAAAACTACATTATCTTGATGTCCACCGCCAACTCAGATATTATTTGGACAGAACTAAACAATTTAGGAAATCCGATCAACTCTTTGTTTCCTATGCTGATAACAAGAAAGGCCTTCCTGTCTCAAAAGTGACCTTATCTAGATGGCTTTCTTCTGTCATCTCTGAAATTTATCGGCTCAGGGGAAAACAGCTGTGCTCAAAACCTAAAGCACATTCAACCAGAAGCTTAGCTACTTCCACAGCCTTTCAAGCTAGACTTCCTTTAGACACTATTTGTGCAGCGGCCACTTGGGCCACTCCTCATACTTTTGTTTCCCATTACAAATTGGACTTGGCCTCCAGGGACAGAGCCAGTTTTGGCTCTACAGTCCTCAAGAGTCTGTTCTATTGAGCCACCCAGGATAGAGGTGCTAGGGACGCGGTCCCATCAAGCAAGAATGAAGGCGAGATTGACAACTTAACATTGAGAAGTTATGTACCTACCATAACGTTCCATGTTAGTTGTCTTCTCTCGCCTTCTTTCTTGCGACCCTCCCTCCTTCCCCCAGGCCTGGACAGACCTTTTTCTACAAGGAATTATGATGCTGAAGACCATACAGAGCTGGTCCTTCTTCCATCCTGCAGGTTTTTCTTTCTTCTTTCTTCCTTTGGGAAGTGTTTATGCTTGGTGCTATTGCCCTTTTGTCATCAAACGAGATCTGGGTACTTACCGCCTTGCATCATGGGATATGGGGCTGCCTCGAGCTGGTAAAAGTGACTCTCGAGCTTAGCAAGTGCCGAGTCGGAGCTGAGGATCGGCTCCGAACCCATCAAGCAAGAAAGAAGGCGAGAGAAGACAACTAACATGGAACGTTATGGTAGGTACATAAATTCTCATTTTGTGTACCCTGTAATGTTTGGTGAGAAACCTCTATGGACTTTCCAATTGTTGCAGGTGTCTGGTGAGGTACATGCAAAAGGGACCTTACCTCTGTCTTGGGGCCTCTACTTTTTGAATCTACTTCTCAGAAGTGCGCGCTAAAACCAAAGGTCTGTGGCTAACAAAATTTGCAGATGACTGCAAACTGGGGGCTGTCAATTCCCCAAATGATGTGGACATTCTCCAAGAGGGGCTCACCCTAACAAATAATTATTGCCAAAAACATGGCCTCAACTCAGTGCAAAAAGTGCATCATTATTCCCTTTGGAGAGAATGATTTTCCTGCAACTTACCACATCAACAACTTCCTAGGCACACAATCAGTAGTGAGAGATTTGGGCACCCAGGTTGATAGCACTCTGACATTTGACCACCATGTAGCTTCTGTAGTAAGAAAAGCATTCTGTATGGCCTACCTCATAAGTAAGGATATCACATCTAGGAAGAAGAAGTCATAACCTCTCTGTACTCTTCAGTTATCAGGCCAATAATCAAGTACAATGCCCCCTTTAGCGTGTATCTTGTTAAACATCTACAGCAGCTGGAGAGACCACAGTGATTCCCAACTAGAAGAATATAGGGTCTCAAACATCTTTCCTATGCAGATAGGCTAAAGACCCTGTCTCTCTACTCAGTTTCATACAGACTGCTCAGAGGTGATCTTTGTCAGGCATATAAAACTATCTCTGACCCCACCTTATTGGAAGTGCTGCATATTCGCAAATCCAGCAACATGTGTGTAATTCACACTAGGGACCTAAACATGACCTACAACATCAATAGAACTTGCTGGTGGGACAGCTTTGTGTCTCAGAGGCTCAACCATCTGTGGAATAGGCTCCCTCTTCATATTAAGCAGAGCACCTCATTTTATCTTTTTAATATTAATCTATAGGACTGGATGGGAGACAGAAAATTCACCCCCTGGATTCCACCTGTGTCCCTGGTAGATAGGGGCAACAGGTGCTGACTTGGGCATAATATTTGGATAGATTTATAAGGACCCCAGGGGTAGTAGGTTAGTAACTTCCTATGATCCTCATTTATTGGTCTGAGGAGGGCTGACTATAATGAAATTATAACATCTTAAGATCCAGAGGCGATGCCTTTACTTATAAGATGTGCCACATAGAAGGATTTCTTTACTACTATGGATACTTGATAGTCAAAGTTGAGATTGCTATCAAGCTGAGTACCCAGATCCCACACCACTGGGTCTATAATGTAATGTTCCCATTCCTGGACAACTGGTTTGTTACTGCCCCCACCAGGAGTCTTTTTTCCTTCAAGCCAGGGACTGCTTGTTCCAACTTTTCTCACCACTAAGGATAACTGTGAATACGACCAAGTCCAAACTTCAACTTGTTCAAGCCTTAGAGTTCATTGGAACACAACTGGATACTAAGTTACAGATGGCCATATTACCAAACTCTAGGACTCTCACAATTCAGCAACTTGAGATGACAGTACTCTCCCATCACAAGCCTCCAGCAAGGTTAATTTTTTATCATCTCAGCTCGATGGCAGTTGCCATTATCTTAGTTCCCATGGCCAGATTTCCTATGATGGTACTCCAGTTGACCATCACAATTCTTTGGTCAGTGAGAAGTCAACCTATGAGCTGCCACTGACTCTCATGAGAATTTGCAAAACACATATTCAGTGGTGGTGGGAATCCCCAACTGTAGCTTATGGTCACCTGTCTGTTCTTTCCTCTCCCTAAGATACACTGACCATGGATGCCTCCCAACTTAGGTGGGGGGATTTATTGGGGAAGACAGTCCAATGTCCTTTAGATGAGGGTAGTTCTTGCAACATTACAGCCTTTCTGGGACTCTCTTCCCAGAGGTGTGATCTCCCTTCAGACAGACAATGTTGGTAGTATGGTACTTCAACAAATGGGGAGGAACACACACTTACCAGTTATGATGAGAGGCCATGAGGGTTTGACGGTGAATGATATCTTCTCACCACTTTCTGATAGTGACATGTATACTGGGAAAGTCCATTGTTTTAGTGGACATGTTGAGCAGGTCTATTCTCTTCCCTCATGAGTGGTCCTTCAACCTGACAGTGGAAGATCTGATTTTCAGCCACTGGGCTCAACCATGTTGTGACCTCTTTGCTTCTTCCTCTAACATCAAGTGCAGCAGGTATTTGTCCCCTATTCCCCAAGATGGGGAGTCCGTTAGGGATGATCTGACCCACACTTAGCCCCCTGATCTCCTTTATGCTTATTGTCTCACTCCTGTCATTCCAAAGTTTCTGCAGAAAGCAATGTGGAACAAGGCTACCTTTCTCTGCTATCGTTTGCTTCCCCCTCTTTGGATGCTGGACCCTGCTGCAGATCTTTTCCTCACTCCTTTGAGAAGCCTCACCCTGACATAGAAGCCATCAATTTAACTGCATAGATTCTCCAGTTTCAATGATAGTTAGACAGTCCAAGCTTTCATTTCACATCAGTCATATTTTGTCCTGTGCACAGAAACCTTCTACCAGGAAGATTTATAAGCATAAATGGAAGAGATTTTCAATCTCGGCTTCCAGCAGGAATTTGTTTCCCTTTTCAGCTTCCCTCTCAGTGATCTTAGACTTCCTTGCTTATCTTTTCTACACTGGGCTTAGCTATTCTACCATCAACGTTCAACTAATAGCTATTTCCATCTTTCACAAACTAGTGAAAATCAATCACCCATTGCTTCCCTCAGATTGTCCCAGGCCTTCCTAAGGGGTACCTTCCTTCAGTCCCACTTAGAGATCCTGTTCCTTCTTGGGATATTGCTTTTCTTCTATACACCTTATCAGGACTCTTTTTTTGAACCTGGCACTACAGTTGACTGAAAATACCTGGCTTAGAAGACTATTTTTGGTGGTTGTCACCTCTGCAAGGAGAATATTGGAACTTTGTGTCCTTTCCTGTAAACCTCCTTATTTGTCTTTCCATAATGATATAGTTATTTTTACAACATATCTTCTTTTCTGCCTAAGGTGGCATCTGAATATCACTTAACCAGTCAGTCAACCTTCCTGTTTTCTTCCCAAGACTTGCCAACAATGGAAAATATATGTTACACCTTCTAGACGTGCATTGTCAACTTCGATGTTATTTGCATTACAGTAAGAAGGCTAGAAAAACTGATCAACTGTTCATTTGCTTTTGCTCAGCCAAATTGAGTGAGGGATTGCCTAAAATAACTTTCTTGCTGGTTATCTGTATGTATTTCACATGTCTGTAATGAGATTGCCATTACCTAAACATCCTAAGGCTCATTCTACTAGATCAATGGCTACCTCAACTGCCATCTTCTCCAGAGTACCTCTTGATGACATTCGTACTGCAGCTACTTGGTCTAATGTCCATATCTTTATATCTCACTACAAGTTGGATTTGCAGTCCGGGTTTAGAGCTTCCTTTGGTTTTGCTGTCCTGTGGAATAACCTCCCAATGCTTATGGTATCTGGGGACTCTGTCTCATTCTTTAAAGAACAGAAGAGAAGAGACAATATCAGATACAAAAGTTATATCCCTATCATGATGATAGCTCTGTGTTTGCTTCAGTCCTTCCTCAACTTCCCTCCGACCTATTCCCATCCAGTTATGTTATCCTTTTATTCTGGAGTGACCACACTAACAAGTCCCTATGGCTTGTTAATGTAGTGTTCAATCTGTGGGTCAGGAAGCAGTGTGGTATCTGTGATGTTTGGTTTTATTATGATGGTTTGCAATTTTTATTGTAGGGTATGAGAAAGCCTGATTTGAGGTAACTTAACCAGTTACAGGGGATTATGAGTAAGATGAGTAGTCTGAGCCTTGGATCCAAAGTCTGAAAGTGGCCAAAGCTGGATTCTGGATAGATTCGATAACCCATTTGATGAGGAAGGATGGAAGCAGGCAACATAAATTTGTCATTATGGTAAGTATGTATGTAACTTTCATTTAAACATTATAAATAATGAAAATAAGTGTTTACATTTTATTTTAAGGAAAAATAGTCATCATGAGTAAAATTCTCGCTATATTGATATAAACTTATAGCACATGTCTAACTTTATTGATATGTTATTACTGGATGTATATTTCTTTTCTTTCTGATTAGAGAGCCATAACCAGCTCACCTGGTGCTCCTCAGCACTAAGTTAAGGAGCAAAAAAAAAAAAAGTGTGATCTAGTGCTCATCCTGTGTATCCTAAGGAAGAGCACCAGGTCCTGTGTGTATGCCCCCCCCCATTCTACGTGAGGAGAAAAAACAAAACAAAAAAAAAAAACTGCACAATATGGTGCTCCTCCATGCTCTTGTAAGTTGGAGTATCAGGTCTCTGTGTTCTACCCTGACTTTCTATGTGAACAGTAAAAATGCAATTAAAAAGAAAAGAAAACAAAAAAACTGATCTTCTGACAGCACTCCTAAGTTTGTGATTGCCCTGGGAAGCTGTCTCTTTCACCCCACCCTAGTTACACTTCTGTTTGTTTATATCTGAAAACAGAAAAAAGAAAGTGGCTGCCCCCATCAGCCAACCCTACTATACGTCTGTCTGTATATATCTGCAGAAAGAGAAAAAGGATGGTTTTAAGTAGCTTTGTTAATAGATTAAATCATATTATTTATTTATTTGCTTTGCTTATGTTTTGTTATGCATTGTTTCTGGTTTTAAATTTGGGAAAGTGGTTTATATTGAACAAGTAAGGCAACAGCCTGCTTTAATTCATTTTAAAAGATGTTTCCATTATTTAAATTTGCTGTGACTGAGCTACAAGCAGCTGCTATCCAATCTGTCAGCATACAGAAACTTGACATCTACTGAACAGATTACTGGCAGGTGAATATGTTTAGTTAAGGAGGGCTACGTATCAATAGCACACTGCTTCAGAAAAATGTGCACACTTTTCTTCCAGATAACAGGCAACTCCAAGAACTGAAAGAAGCATGCATATGTAAGCAATAATGCCACCCTCCCGATGTATTTAATTGGGTTTTATTGTATTTTGTTGTTCTTTTGAAAACATATTTGAATGTATGTAATGTTTTACTTTTTACATACTATATCTTTTATTTATCTCTTAGGGTAGTGTAACTGACCTTTTGTTGCCTGCCACTATGGGGACAGCTCATCTTTTCTACATGTAAATTTTATTCAGTTCCTGTTCCTCCCTGTGCTGCTTCAATTCTGATTTGTGGGGCTTATGCTTTTGTTTTCATTAGGAAGTTTTTTTTCACGTTTTAGGTGCCTTTTACCACTCCTGTTTGGATAATATATTTAACTTTGAGATGTAGTGCTTTTATTACTGTAAATTGAGTTTAATTTAAATCAAAATCCTGATTTCCATTATGTTTTATTTCATTTTTATGCCTATTCAGTACTGCATTTGAGCTGAGGTCTGTGTTTTTACTCTTTGATTTTTTTTTTTTTGAGTTGAGTTACCTTTTTGGGGATATATCTGGAGTTGGTAGTTTATCTCTGCTAAGTGAATTTTAAAGGTACTGATCACTTGTTATGTGACTGTTCTTTATCATAGTTTAATTTGTCTTTCTGGGAAATATTTTGTTTTTAGAGGGCTTTAAGCAGAAATAATAGCTATGCTATTGGTTTTAGTCAATCTTGTCAGATCTACTGTTCTAGCTGACCATTCTTCAAAAGGAAATAAAAAATTAAGACTCTTTATATTCATGTAAACTATGTACAACTAAACATAACGTACAGGAGAGAGAGAAACAAATCACAGTAGAGAAACAGGTTTGTTATGCAATGACTACCCCTTCTCTGGAACAAATGTCCTCTCCAGATCATACAATGGGACACACTATCATACTTTACCTCATTCAAGCCTATAGCTCCTTTATTGTATACTTCCAGTTCACATCCATAGCTTCTTATGGAATCCAGACTTTTTTTGGGCGTCTGCCTTCTTTCTGTCTGCCTTCTTTCTGTGACTTACCAGCTAGTAATAGGCAGTATTAGAAATGGCAAGGAGTTATTAATAAAATGACACTAAGATTGTTAGTCTCATATGTCCTGCAGTAGAAACAAGTAATCACTGTCACTTATTATTCATATTGTCATATTTCTGTTCATATTTTCATAATGGTGAGCCCTACGTGTTATTGAGGGATATGTTGGGCTATGCCATGATGGAAGACAAGAAACCTCATTGTCAGTTTCCATTTACATCACACTATACCTGAGACATTGCTTGTTATTTGTTAATGACTGTAGAATATTACTTGATATATTTGTATAACTGACATTGTCTTTTTACCCATGTTCTATATCTTCTTTTACCTGGAGTGTTTTATTAATTTCTTGTTATATTACTATGCTCAGCATATATGATAAAACCTGTTTTGTGTATTATGCTGGATGTACTGTAACTGACATTGTCTTTTACCTATGTTCTGTATCTTCTTTTACCTGGAGTGTTTTTATTAATTTCTTGTTATATTACTATGCTCAGCATCCATGATGTAACCTGTTTTGTGTATTATGCTGGATGTACTGCATTTGTATAATTTGATGCTGGAGCTTTTCTCCCCGGGCCTCCGTTGAAAATGGACCTGGTCCAGTCGGAATTTCCCAGTTAACAAATGTAAAATAAAAAATAAATAAATACAATGATTATGAAAGTAAACAATATTTCCATATGTGAAAATAGAATCAGAAATCCACACAGAAGAACGCTGCTGTATAGTAACAAACCAAGTAAATAACAGCAAAAACCACTTCCAGCAGCTCACAGCAGAGTCTACAAATGTACTAAATCCACAGTCTTTCTTAAAAACATTTACTAGGTAAGCGCTTTCACAAACAGTAAGTTTGCTTCCTTAGACCTTAATAAAAACAGCCATAAAACTCATACTTTTAACCCCCCATACATTTTAAACCAGCCTATCACTTGTCATTCCCAATCAATTAACAACAAGTAACCCATTCATTGCCAGGTTACACAGAGAAAATACAGGCATTAAAAATACAGGCAATAAAAAATGCAGGCAATAAAAGTGTATCAATGACAAACATAGTAAAAAATAGAATTATACACTGCTTCACTTTATTTCATTAATCTTCTATTTTTCAGCTTTGATGTGATAGTTATGTGGTCATTAAGTCCCTTCCCCAGGTGTGCACTAAATTTTATTATCCATTTTAATTCTCGTTCTTCAGTGATGTTATTAATGTTCCCTAACCTGATATTTTCATGTAAAATCTCCAAGACACTGAACTTAAAATGGTTCTGACTGCCTAACTCCAGAATGTGTTTGGCTACAGCACTATATACATGCCCCCTCCTCAAACAATACATGTGGTCCCTGATCCTCTCTCTTAACCTTCTGTTTGTTTTCCCAATGTAAAATGATGCACAAGTGCAGCAGCGAGCAAGATAGACCAAATTTCTGGAGTTAGTTAGCATCTGTCTCTAACACATAAGATCTACCACTGTCAGGATGTATAAACTCTGTCCCTTCATGAATATATTCACAGAAATTACATTGATCACATTTGACTGTGCCCATACTCTTAGGTATAGGAACTAACTGTGAGTCCATCTTCGGATAACATAACCTATGCCTCAAGTTCTTCATGTTCTTATATAGAATCCATGGTCTATCCCCACTAACTCTGCCACGTTATGATCTAACTGAAAAATATGCCAATTCCTAGCAAAAATAACATTTAATAATTTGCTGTCCCTAGTGTAGGTAAGATGCCGTGGTGGTGCTTTGCCACCTCACAGCTAGAGGTTCTCTGGTTTGATCCTCGGCTCGGGTGCCTTCTGTGTGGAGTTTGCATGTCCTCCCTGTGGTCGCGTGGGATTCCTCCGGGTGCTCCGGTTTCCTCCAATATCCGAAAGACACGCTGTTGGTGGATTGGACATTCTAAATTGGCCCTAGGTGTGAGTGCGTGCATGTGTGTACCTTCTGTGGAAGGTTGGGTGTTGGGCTGGCAACTCGACACTATAAAAACTCCACTACCAATCACGAGCGGACAGGTGATCCTCTGTGGCGACCCCTAACTGGGAAAAAGCCGAAAGAAGAGTGTAGGTAAGACGCAGGGGAACACTTCTTTTGTTATCAAATGTCCTGGTATTACCAGATGCCCTATATGCTGAAAAATAGGGGTTTGCTCTATCATTTCTCATACGTTTTGTGGCCTGGCAAACTTGCCTAACCTGCTTCTTGTTATAGCCCCTATTGGCAAAATATTTTTCTAGTTTACTAATTTCCTTTTCACACTGTGAGCAAGCACCAACACTTCACTCAGCTCGATGAAGAAATAAATATAAAAATCCATTCTTATTCACTTTAATACCAAAACAAAATAAAATTAAGCGCTTTTCATTTGGGAAATATCCAAACTTCTTCAGATGTAGAGCAAGAACAAAAACAGTCAGCCCAGCAAAAATCCACTCACGGCTTTCTACGTCAGTAAGACCGATCGTAGATTGCGTGACAGGATTTACAAGCACAGCTATGCTATTAGTAAATAAAAAATGGATAATGCTCTAGCTAGGCACTGTAAAGATAACCATGGCCATGTTTTTAAATTTAGAGTCATAACACAGGTAGCTGCACATGAGAATGTGAGGTATTTAGATAGTAACATTGTTAAGTTACACCTTGAAAAACATAAATTGAAATGGCAGTTATTACTAAACTCCTGCCCCCCCCCCCCGGTATCAATGAAATTTATTCTTTAGCAAGTATATTAAAATTAAAAAGCTTGCTTAGGTAAAAATGTTTTAGGTAATTTCCTAGGTATTTTCACATGCTGTTTGGTTGGATGGTTGGTTGTTTAGTTTATTTTATTGACAAAGTATTAACATGAAATAATGAAGTCATGAATTAACAATTTTTTATACTATGCCTTTATATACCTTGTTTTGTATAGATTATGTTTTCATAATACTGCATAGTAATTAGGTTAGCGATGGGTGTTAGTATTATTATTATTGTTTTTATTACATATGCACATATATTTATATTTATTCTTAGCAAAAGTAATAATTTCTATTGTGTCATGATGTTTGTAAAGTCTTGAGTTTTTTAGGTTCATTTTGGTCTTGTTAGCAAAACAATGCAACTGTGAAGTGTAATTTTAAATGAGTGCTGTGATCCACTTGTAGGCAATTAATCAATTAACTCTTTATGATATAGAGTGGATTTTTGCTGGGCTGACTGTTTTTGTTCCTGCTCTACATCTGAAGAAGTTTGGATATTTCCCAAATGAAAAGCGCTTAATTTTATTTTGTTTTGGTATTAAAGTGAATAAGAACGGCTTTTTATATTTATTTCTTCATCGAGCTGAGTGAAGTGTTGGTGCTTGTTCACAGTGTGTTCTTTTCTTCAGTTTTTCGTTTGTCAGTTCGTCTTTTAATTTCCTTCTCATACTGACTATCTCTATCTGCCAGTCTGGAGCATCTCATTGCTTGGCCCCTGACAACATTGTTAAAAATGTGGGGGGGGTGCATACTTGTCCTATGGACATAGGCCACGCCTTGACAAGTCTTCCTAAATCTATCAGAATGTACCTGCCCTAATGTGTCAGTATTAATCTCAACATCTAAAAATTTAATATTCCTATCTGAATATTTCAAAGTAAACTTTAAAAATTCATTGGTTGTGTTAATATCATGTGCAAAATTCTTAAGCTGAGCAATACTCCTTTTCAATAAAATGAAAAGGTCATCTACAAAATGTCTATAAAACTGTATACATGACCTAGCTAAAGGATGTGATGGCATGCATGCCAGTTCCCATTCTGCCATAATCATATTGGCTTAACTATTGGTGCATGGAGTGCCCATAGCCATGCCTGATACTTGTGAATAGTACTTCTCATCAAATACAAATACATTGCTTTCTAAAATCATTCCTAACAAGTCCCATAATACATTGATCTGTCCTGTAGAACACATCTCCTTTTTGTCAAGAAACTTTTCACCATTCTTATTCCATCTCTGTTGGATATCACTGTGAACAGTGATACCACATCCATGGGCACTAACACATTACATCTCATCCCATTAACATCACCATTGGTGAAATCATACAATTCCTGTAAAAGTGTTTACTATCCTGTAAAATGTACTCATGGTTCTGTAGCACAGGTTTTAATTGCTTATCTACATAAAGGGATAGTGGCTCTGTTAACTATCCCTCACCAGCTACTATAGGTCTAAATGGTGGGGCACAGGTATCTTTATGGATCTTTGGTAGTACTTGTAAAGATGGAACAAGTGGTTGATCTACCATGAAATATCTGAACAAATCTTTAGTTATAATTTCATTATTAACACTTTCCGTTAGCACACTTAACATATTGTCTCTAATTTCATTAATCACATTGACATCTATAATCTTGTAATTATGTTCATCTTGCAACATTTCATTTATGCATTGAAAATAATATGGCCTGTCCATGATTACTATTGAACCCTCCTTATCTGCTGGTTGCATTACAATTGCTGTATCATTTCCAAGTGCTTTTAATGCTAACTTCTCTTCCTTATTTAAAATTTCAAAGCCGCTTGCTCTATTCTCACAAGTAAAAAATGCAAATAATTCTTTTTCACAAAGTATGTAAAAAATATCTAACAAAGGATGACTCTGAGGTGAATACAAGCTAGGTTTTCTAAAAATGAAATTACTGTTAGCATTATCATTTGTACCAAACATCATTTTAAGCTGTATATTATGTAAAAATAACTTGCAATTAATTAGGACATCTGCTATATCAGCCGACTGAGCAGGAATAAAAGAAAGTCCTCTGTTTAACAAAGAGTATTCACAGTCAGTTAAATACTTCTTGTAAATATTCCATATCAAGTCTGTTTCATCTGGTTCCACATTCGCTGTATCGTGTTGACATCTTGCGGCTCGTTCCTTCTCCTGCTCTTCCGAGGATCTGGGCCATGTAAGGACTGCTTCCTTTTCGTTCTGATTGGTAAAGGCAATGAAAAAGAAGGTTTGTTCAGTATTGAAGTTTTCGGTCTCACCACCAACTCTGAAGATGCCCCCTGTTCACTCAATGAGTGTTCCATTTCTCTGGCACTCTCCCCGATTGGTGTATTGTACAATGATGGTCCCTCATTGGCTGGTGAGCTTAAAATGGGCTCCTCGTTGGTCAAGAGCTGTAGGTTTACTTCCTCATTCATGGCATTCAGCTGAACATTAATATTTTCCACCAAGATAATCTGTATAACTCTTTGCCCTTTCCTTACATGATTATCAGTGTTTGAAACATTATTAGGCTGAACAAGGCTAGATTTAGGCCGTGTAAAGACTTCCCCCTTCTCAAAGTCCTGACAATCACGCTATATCTTCGCTCTCTTCTTTTTTATTAATTTACGTTCATAGAGTCTAAAATGCTCCATAACATTCCTAGTTTCAGTCTCCTGTCCCTCTGAGCCTAAAATATGTTGAATGATAGCATACTGCTGCTGTATTTCTACACCCAACTGCTCTTCTATAGGTGTAAAATGATCTATAAGCAGCTTCATATAAGCATGGCTTGTCTCAAGATTTATCTGCTGCCATTTGGCCAGCAGATCAGAGTAGGAGTCACCATAGGTCGGCATAACTAGTACACGCAACCCCTGTGGTATTATATGCATTGTATTACATGCTTCAAAATGTAATCTCTGGTACTGCAGTCTTTTTAAGTGAAAAAAAATAATTTTCTAGCTGTATAGTAGCATTACATACTGTCTGCATATCCTCAGTATTTAATATATGCTCACAAACAGTACTTACTGTTATAATGTACAGAAGGGGATTGTCCATTACCCTTATCAAATCAGTTAAAGAAGTTCTTGCTTCATAAGTCATCTGGTGGTTACCTCCATTGCTCAATCTTATCTGTTTCTCTGCCATGCTTCAGGTGGAAACCACAAAAATAACAAAATAGAATCAAAAATCCATACAGAAGAATGCTGCTGTATAGCAACAAACCAAGTAAATAACAGCAAAAACCACTTTCAGCAGCTCACAGCAGAGTTTCCAAATGTAAATCCACAGTCTTTCTTAAAAACGTTTATTAGGTAAGAGCTTTCACAAACAGTAAGTTTGCTTCCTTAGACCTTAATAAAAACAGCCATAAAACTCATACTTTTAACCCCCCATACATTTTAAACCAGCCTATCACTAGTCATTCCCAATTAACAACAAGTAACCCATTCATTGCCAAGTTACATAGAGAAAATACAGGCATTAAAAATACAGGCAATAAAAAATGCAGGCAATAAAAGTGTATCAATGACAAACCTACTAAAAAATAGAATTATGCACTGCTTCACTTCAGTAATCTTCTATTTTTCAGCTTTGATGTAATAGTTATGTGATCATTAAGTCCCTGCCCCAGGTGTGCACTAAATTGTATTATCCATTTTAATTCTCGTTCTTCAGCAATGTTATTAATGTTCCCTAACCTGATATTTTCATGTAAAATCTCCAAGACACTTTACTTGAAATGGTGTTGACTGCCTAACTCCAGAATGTGTTTGGCTACAGCAATATATACATGCCTCCTCCTCAAACAATACAAAACTTTTTGAAATGAAAATAGATAGGATTGATGTGTTGGGTGTAGGCACTAGACCATGTGGGATGTGTGCACAATGCCCATACATTAGCAAGCAGAGTAGTATGGTTTTGAACAATAACTTGAAAAGTAAAATAATATTTAAGAAGGGAAATTTTAATACCACTGGATTAGTTTACTTGGCAGTATGTGTGTCATGTACTCACTATTATGTGGGAAAAACAGAATGTATGTTAAAAAACAGTGTATGAGCACAACAATGATATAAAAAATCATAAATTATCTAGTGCTTTGTATAAGCATTCCATCACTTGTAGAGGTTTCGTGAAATTTGTGTTTGGAATATTGGACATTGTCAAAATGAACCCTAGGAGTGGGGATTGGAAGAATTTATTAAAGAAAAGAGAAACTCAGTGTCAGCTAAAGTTAGCTGTAATGTTTCCACCCAGTCTGAATGAGATTGTTTCTATTGCTCCCATGTTGTTGGAAAGAGCTAATAGATTTTAGCAATATATGTATATGGCAGCACTTTATAATCTTGAAATACTGAAATATATAAAGCCGAATATGTACAATAGCGAAAGTTCATAATGGCGTATTCAAATATCTCGAATTCGCAGTTATGGCCTTATGCTACGTAATGTCCGGGATTGTGTGTTGGTGCATGGTGCCATGTGTAGATCTAGGTGTTATGTCAGGTAAGTGAGTGTTTTGTAAGGGTTTTGAGTGGGAGTTAGAGTGTATGTGAGTGTGCTGATATGTTTGATACATATGTGTGTGAGGGACTGGAGAATGTGCTTGTGTGAGTTTGCTTTTGTTTCCTGTTTGTGCGATCTCGGAGTTAGTATATATAAGTAGGGGGGGTGTGGTGGGCTTGCCCCCCTGCTTATGTGTGTATGAGTTGTGTATGTGTAGTTTTGTTTATGTTGTGATGTGGGTGTTATGGTGTATGTATGGTGTAGTGTGTGGGGTTTGTTCGGTCTTTTGAATTTCGTGGTTTTGGGTTCGGGGTTTTGTTGTTTCAGTGTTTTGTGGATTTGGTTTCATGGTCTCGAGATACTGAAATTCGATATTTCAGTATTTCAAGATTAGGAAGTGAATCCATATATATACAATTTTAAACATGACATTTATGTATGTGAATTTATATTACATTACTTTAAGTAGGTAGAATTTATAGGTCTAATATGTGAATTTTAGTGGGGTTTTTGAATGCATTCAAAATGTTATGACATGGTTTCTTTAATGTTATGTATAAAACATTTTGGAATTAATGAGGTTCAGTTATGATGTCATTAATTGAAAGTATTTAAATGGTTCTTTTTTTAGTAGGAAGTTGTATTCTGATGAAGTCTCTTACAGGAGATGAAAGCGCTTAATACTAATAAATTACTGGATTTTTATTCTTTCTCCTGAGTGCATTTTCTACAAGGATGGTATTTCAGCTATTTTTGTAACATTTGTATTGTTTGCAAGTCAGTTTAACAATTTCCTTACCTGCCTTTTTTTTCTGCCTCCCACAGAAAGGTGTTTTTATTTCCCTTTGTGAATAATGACAGTGATGACAGTTGTTTTCCCTCTTCTCCACTGGCCTTCTACCCACAATTTCATGCCATGTTTTTGACTTCTGCATAACTGCTGCCCTCTCCCATTTCCAAAATGTATTCTTTATTGTTAACAGGTATTTTTATACCTGTTACATGTATACAGTGGCAGGAGGGGAGCACAGTGGCACAGTGGATAGCATTATCACCTCACAGCAAGTTGTTCCCGAGTTCCATTTTTGGTTGAGGTGCCTTCTGTATGGAGTCTGAATGTCCTCCCTGTGTTTGCAAGTTCATATGGGTCTCCTCTGGGTGCCCTGTTTTCCTCCCACATTCCAAAGACATGTAGTAGGTGGATTGCTCACTCTAAATTGGCAATTGATGTGAATGTGTGTATGTGTGGTGTGGAAGAACAACAGCTATAGGGCTAGCCACCCGGTGGTGTGAATCTTGGCTGTAGATGATTGTCACTATTGAAGTGACATCCCAACCCTATGTGCAAAAAATGGGAAAAAGGGGTTGTGGATGGATGGTTAATGGGTATTTTTCATTGCTTAGTAAATCATATTGTTTTCCTCTTTTTCTTCATATTTGCAACGCTCCTCAGTTCGTAATCTATTCCCCATATCAAAGTAACTACTTTTTATGAACAATGCTCAAAAAACATGATTTCTGATTGGTTATTTTGTGTGTAAAATACATTCATTGAATACCAATAAATAAGTTCCTCCCCAACTAAATGACTATATAACAAAAAGAATGGCAACTCACTGTTGCAGCAACATATACTGGTTATTTGCTGAACAGATATTTGCATTGCCCACTCTTGTACTGCACTTGCCTATCAGCCCTATGCTTCACTACACCCTCTGCATGCAGTAACTGTACCTAAAGTGACCTTCTGTTTATCAAGACCCCTAGCTAAGTCCTCTGTCTCCTAGTATTAGCTCTTCAGACCACAGACTCTGTTCTTTGTAATCATACCTAGTTCCATTTGAGCTACTTTGTCATCCTATATAGTACAATAATGTACCTGTGCAGGTGCAACTTTTCTTTTCTCTTGATGACTGCATTGTTTGTAGAGCTTTGTACATTATTTTTAGAACATTTTTATGCATCACTGCATCACTGTGGAATATGATTAATTTTACTTAAGAACAAGCATATTTCCATCTGTCTATATATTAACTACACGTGTATGTACAGTTTGTATATATATATATATATATATATATATATATATGTGTGTGTGTGTGTATATATATATATATATATATATATGTGTGTGTGTGTGTGTATATATATATATATATATATATATATATATATATATATATATATACATGCATACATAATGTATGTGTGTATATATGGTTTGTGATGAAGGGAGATACTGTCAGCACAGCTATCTAGAATTTTGTAACTAACTGTATGTCATTTGTGACTATAAAGTGTTTGTGTTTGAAATGCATCCACAGTGTGCTCTGCTGGAAGACAACAGAAATGTACGTGCACTATTGTAACTGTCTAATTACACAGTAAGATTGGATACCCTTTGTTAAGGTCCATAAAATAGCTGATAAGGAGTTGACCGGTGGCAGTAGTAACAACATTAATATGTACTTTATGCGCACTGCGGGGGGGGGCACCTTGGGAAAACCTGGATTCAGCAAGGGAGCCAAGAATCAAAAAAGTTTGGGAACCACTGACATAGACAAAGATACATTTATATAAATGAAAACAAACCATATTGACATAGTCCTAGCTGCAAGTATTTTACATCACAGACTGTATTTTAGTTGCAAACATTATACATCACTTGCAATCTACCCAATCATTACCAGCCAAACATTACATAGCTCATTCAAATCCTGCCTTCTTTTAAACCTCAGTCATCCCCTGTATGTATCGTTCCCACATTTCCCATTTTTTCATATCTAATTTACTCCTACCATTTCTAAATATCCCAATTCTAGTTGTTTTATCTCTGTTACTATATTCACTACTTCTAGTTCAGTTGGTTTAGACTTTGATTACCATTTTATAGTAATTGCTTTTTGGCAGTCACTTTAATTAGACTCAGCAAGGCCTTACTATCTCTAGGCAATTCCTATTCTGTATCATAGCTCAGAAAAATAATTTCTCTAGTTAAACAATTTGCTCACCCAGCATCTGTGATAGAGTAGTCTGCAAGGCATCTTTTAAGTCTGCCAACTCACTACACTCCCAGAAAATGTTTCCATTTTTTTAATTTTATTTATTGCATTACCTCTTTCTTCCCCGTCAAATCTTCAACATTTGCTGTCTACGTGAGGAAAAATTCTGTGGAATCTACCTGGGGTATGAAAATATCTCTGTAAACATTTCCAAGCAGCAATCCTAAGTCTTGAAGATTTTTTTACATATTTGGGAGACAAACATATATCCTTCATTGTTTCTTAGTGAATTGCTTATCCAGTCTCTCTTCCCAAGCCGTTCTAACCTCCTCTGATTGATTCTTATAGTTATCATGCAGTATTTTGTATACTCTACTTACTATTTGTTTTTTAACAGCAGCTTCTGTTTGGATTCTACTTAAAACTCTACCAGTGATAGCCTTTTGTTTAGGGCGACCCTATTTCTTTTGGGTTACTATTACATGAACGAACTTTTCAAAGTTCGAATGTCATATGGTCAACACCATATGATCGAACTTTGAAAAGTTTGAAGGTTTAATGTAACGGCGCCGTACAGTGCAGAATGGGAGAATTTCCCTTTTCTGCACTGAAGTGCAATCTCGGAATTGGTATATTTAAGTAGGGGGGTGTGAGGGGTGCAGGGGGGCGTGCCCCCCTTCTCGGAGTGTTAAGGTAAGTTGGATTTTTTTTTATGTTTTATTATCTATTCGAAGTTTCAAACTTTGATCATATGTTGTGGAACATATGGGATTCGAAGTTTTGAAATTTCGAATATATAATATAGACCTATTTCTTTCTGTTTGCCTACACTTTGATATCAGTTCTTGATATGGAAGGTGATCTCTAACCTGCAGTCCAAATACATTTTTGACAACTTACCATTCTATTACCTTTCCTTCTCTAGTTATTTGCTCCCAATACCTTGGTTCCTTTGCCAGTTTTCTCCAATAAATTCCAACTCTCTCTTGCCTATTGTCTGTATTTCTAGTTGCAGTCATCCCTATTGGTAGAATCTCCTTTCTCCATTCCCTTCTTGGCTTAATTTTCATACTTATAAAGTAGCAGAAATTATTCTAATGTTTGTGTCTTTCAGCTTTTCCCGGTTAGGGGTTGCCACAGCGGAACTCCAGTCCGCTAATGATTGGCAGTAGATTTTTACATACTGGCTTGCCGGGCCTAATGCACAACCTTCAACGAAGGAACTCCCATTCACGCATGTCACTACACAGAAGACGCTCTAACTGAGAATCGAACGGGCAACGTCTAACTGTGAGGTGACAATGCTACCGCAGCACCACCACCACAGTATAGCAGAAATATTCTGTATAATTACTGTTATTTTCCTTAAAAGTCTGCATTCATAATCCCAGTCTTTCCTTGATTCTTGAGCTTCCCCCTGTTTCACCATCCCTTTTTACTTTGAATTATAGGTTTCTGCTTGGGCTGTGTTTAGGAGCCTTAACTATGTAGCTCTAAAATACCCCTTTAAATCGGACAATCCCAGTCTGCCTTGCTCTATTGGAAACATCAGCTTATCCCACTTAACTCTTGCCATCTTCCCCTCCCAGATAAAATCTTTCAGGTCTTTATTAATTGCTATCCACAACTTCTCTGGTTGACAAAACTATGCGTGATGTGTATGACTAAAGGGACTAAAAACATTTTAACTGCTTGTATCTTACTATCCATATAACAGAGCTTCCAATTTCTCAATTATTGTATTATCTTTTGTTTAGTTTCTTCCCACATATCCTTAGATGCCACACTGGAACCATTTTTAAGCCATAATCCTAAATATTTAATTTAATCATGTCCCCATAAATAGGGATATCACTAAACCAATTCATATATGGGTACATAATTTACTGCTATTGCCTTTGTTTAACTTTATTAATTTTATTTATTTATTTTACATTTGTGTACTGAGGTGGTTCGATTGGGACAGTGCCCATTTTCAGTGGAGGCCCAGGGAGAAAAGCTCCAGTCTAAGCTTGCATACAAATTATCACAACAGCTAATGTAAATTATAAACAAAATTGACAAAAAAAATGAGTGTTAACACATTTACAGGATAAAAATGTAAAAACAAAAATATATATACATAGTATCAAACAGAACAAGACTTTAAACACTTGAATATAAACAAATATATGGTTGAATTTATATATGTGGAGGAACATAACATTAGATGTTATGTGATCCTATCTCTCCTACATTCTGTACTGATGGGCTCGGAGCCGATCCCTCGGCTCCGACTCGGCACGCTATGCTATAGAGCTATTCTCTATCCCAGGATGCACCACCACTAATCCCCCAGATCTCGTTTGCCACTTACAAGCTAGGACATGGTCTCAAACTTGGCTGAGCTAAGTACTGTTTTCTTTCAAAGTTCCTGTCAGGAAATTGCTTATTCTTACCCAAAAAGCTATTTTAACAGCTATTGTTGTTGTACGAGTGTGTTTTGAAGCATTTTGTTGTGAAAAATTGTGTTTTTGATTAAGGGAAAGGTTTCCCGTTTAAGTTAGAGGGGCCTTCCCCTATTCTTCAGCTAGTGTCTATTATTTTTTCTAGGAGGTCAAGTACCTGTTTAAATTAGAGGGTCTTGGCCCTCCTTTTCTGTATTTTTCTTTTTGATATTGTATTGTGTCGTGTAAAAAAAAAAAAAAAAAAAAAGTTGGTTTAAAATTTTTGTATTGTGTTAAAAATCTCATTCTGAGCAGATAGTGCTACTTTATCTTGTTGCAGTGTTTTTTGGTAGTCAGTTAAGATGTCAAAAGAACATAGACCCTCAGTGTTCAAAAAGTGCACGAGGTGTGGTTATAAAATGTCTGTAACCGATGACCACTCCTCGTGCGTATATTGTTTAGGCGCCAAGCACCTACAGGAGTCCTGTAGCGTGTGTCACGCCTTTTCTTCTAGAGTCCTCCGAGAGAGGAAGAATAAATTAATATTGAAAGGGCTGATTAAACCCTTCTTCGAGGAGGCCTTATCTTCCTCTTCCTCTCCTACTAAGAAGAAGAAAGTGTCGGCTCCGACCAGCCCTTCGGAACCGACTGCTAAGAAACCTAGGCAGGCTTCTCCATCGGCTCCACGGACTTCGGAGCCGAGGGCGGAACGGTCTGCCTCGATGCCTCCAGTCTCGACTCCTCTGGTTTCGGAGCCGAGGACTGGGGCATCGAGAGGCGGGTCACCTTCATTGGCTCCACTGATTTTGGAGCCGATGAGGGTTGCCGGCCCAGACTCTTCCCCTTCGGCGCCGAAGCCCTCCTCGGCACTGAGGGAAATTGTTTTGGGATTTCCCTCGGAACCGATATTGGTCGAGTCCGTTCGGAGCCGGTCCCCCAGTCCTTTGGAGCCGATGGAGAAGTCGGTTCGGACCCGATCGGTGTCATCTAGATCCTCCAAGATGTCTGATTCAGACATCGACAGGGTGCTCCTAAGACTTTTCCAGTCTCCTGTGTTCCAAAAGTTAGTTTCGGCTCCAGCCCATTCGGCTTCGGAGCTGATGGTCCACCCTGTAGTTATGGTTCCTCCTCCAATAGCCTCGGCACCGTTGGAGCCAGTGCTGGTGGAACCGATGGAGGTTTTCGGGTCGGGCCCGACCCTTACTCCAACCCCGGCTCTCGAGTCGGAGTTCGGTACGCGGACCTCCTCTGTCGGCCCCGGGGGGGACGCTTCGGGACTGATGTTTTCGGTCCCAAGCCTTCCTCTCGGTGCATAGGCTGCGGGGGTACCATCTACTGTCATGGCCACGGAGGTGGGACCTTCCCAGGATTCTGGTGGTCCGGCCTTCAGGGCCATGAGGAGTGCGTTAGCCAAATCTTCTTTGGCTACCTCCACGGTCTCTCCAGCACCTTCCCTGCATATGGAGACTGGGTCTTTGGCAGTCCCCCTGTCCTTAGACAGTAGAGCCCCGGGGCCTGAGGTCACCCCCACTGGGGGTCCCCCCCCCTGGAGGTCCCTCTGAAGCTTCTTCGGAGGAACCCCCAAGGAAAAGATCATGCAAGAGGAAGCACGTTGACTCCCCCGATGAGTCTCTCACGTCAGACACTGATCTTGATGATGCAGAGGGGTCCCCTAAGTCGTCCTCAGATGATGTCTGCTTTGCAGACATCCTGGAAGCCCTCAAACAACGAGGCGGCTGGCAATCCTAACCCCCTTCTGCTGACGAGTCAGTGTTCCTTAAGGCCTTCGGGGCTCAGCCCTCTGCCTCCTGGGTGTCTCCGCCCTTCGACGAGCTCCTAGATTTGATCTGTCGAAGGGCGTGGGAACACCCAGACACTGTGGAACCGGTGCCTGCTCACCCAAATAAGTTCCTGTCAGCACCCCCAGAAAAGGAGTTTTTGATGAAAGGTGTGGCTGTAGATGCCTTGGTGGTGGCATCTGCTACCCAGCAAGATGTAGCAGAGGCTTCGACATCCATCCATCCTCCTAATAAGGAGTCTAGGAGCATGGATCAGTACGGTAAGCGCACCCTTAGTTCAGCGGCCTGTACTTTAAGATCCCTGAACTATTTAACGCACTTCACCAGGTTTCAGAGGGATCTGATCAAGGAGCTTTCAGATACCCTCTTGGGTAACCTACCTGAGCAGCTGGCCCAGACGGTTGGCTCTCAGTTGGCTACGCTGTCATCCATATCAAACTCGTCCATGAGGCTCATTTCTTATGCGGCCGAAGGGGCGAGTAGAGCGGCGGGTACAGGTATTGCTCTACGGAGGCAAGCCTGGCTCCGCCTGTGTCATTTTGCGGAAGCCTTCAAGTCTTCCTTTGCCGACGCCCCCTTTGATGGGTCCTCTTTGTTTGGACCCAAGGTAAAGGACACATTGACCCGCTGCGAGCAAGAAGGTAAGACTTTAACTGCCGTAGGGGCACGATTTTCCACTCCCTTTCGGCCTTACACCAAGGCTAAAAGAGGAGGGAAAATGTGGTTCCGTAGATCTCAGAAGTCTTATCCCTCACAGCAGGATGATCCCCCTTCTAGAGGCAGAGGAGGGGGAAATTCTTCTGGAAGACGCCGCCCCAGAGGTGGCAGAGGCCCCCGCAACACTGGAGACCGCGAGTCCTTTCTTTCGTGGCTCTTCAGCCTTTCACAGTCCCTGAGGGATTGCCCGACTGTGCAGCTACGGAGCCAGTCGGGGGTCGTTTTTCGAGGCACTGGGAAGGTATCACTCAGGACCGATGGGTGCTTCGAATTATCGCCGGAGGTTACGCCATTCCCTTTTCTCACTCCCCACCTCAGTCCAAGAAAATCCCGGACCCGCCACCCAGTCAACGGGAAATTGCAGCCTTAGAAGTCTCAAAGCTGCTTCAAAAAGGAGACATCCAACCGGTCCCCGCAGACCAGATCGGATTAGGGACTTACTCAAGATTCTTTTTGGTGCCAAAAAAGACCGGGGACTTGAGGCCCATTTTGGATCTCAGCATTCTAAATCATTCAGTCAAAAAGTCCAAGATGTTATGTGATCCTATCTCGCCTACATTCTGACTGATGGGTTCGGAGCCGATCCCTCGGCTCCGACTCGGCACGCTTATGCCAAAGAGCGAAGTCTCTTATTGGCTGAGCTTACTATATCCCAGGATGCACCACTACCAGTCCCCCAGATCTCGTTTGCCGCTAACTTGTGAAGACGTGGTCTCGAGCTGGCTGAGCTGAGTAGTATTTATTTACTAACTTTTTTCTGTCAGAATTTTGCTGTTCTTGTCATAAAAAGCTGTTTTAACGGCTATTCTTCACTTTTGTGTGTGTTTGGAGTTTGGTGAGAAACTTTGTAGTGTGACTGGGCGTTGATTTTGATTTCAGGCCTCCATCTTAGGGCCTTCCCGGTCAGTCAACCCCCCTTAAACCTTAGAGGGTTTCAAAGTACCCTTGACTTATTTGTTACGGATTCTTTACCTAATCGGCAGCTGTAAACCGGTTTTTAGGTAGTGTCAGTTTGATCAGAAAATCAGGTGGATACTGTTGTTTTTTCTGTCAGGGATTACTGTTTTTTGCTATAATGTCTCAGAATCCTAGGCCTTCGGGCTTCAAAAAATGCACCAAATGTAATTTTAAAATGTCAATCACAGATGACCACTCTCTCTGTGTTTATTGTTTGGGTGCAAAACATTTACAAGAGTCATGCAGCGTGTGTCACGCTTTTTCCTCGAGGGTCCTCCAGGAGAGGAAAAATAAACTCATTCTTAAAGGCTTAATAAAACCCTCCTTTGAAGAAGCTCTAGCATCCTCTCCTTCTCCAGCTAAAAGAAAAGGTGTCGGCTCCGACCAGTCCGTCGGATCGCCGCCAAAAGACATAGGCAGGCTTCTCCTTCGGATCCAAGGACTTGGAGCCGAGGGCGAAGTCTGCCTCGATGCCACCAGTCTCGACTCCTCTGGCTTCGGAGCCGATGGCTGGGGCATCGAGAGGCGGGTCACCTTCGTCGGCTCCATTGGTTTCGGAGCCGACAAGGGTTGCCCGCTCAGACACTTCCTCCTCGGTGCCGAAGTCCTCCTCGGCACCGATGGAAACTAGTGTGGGTATTCCTTCGGCGCCGATAGTCATCGAGTCGCCTCGGAGCCGGTCCCCTAGCCCTTTGGGGCCGTTGGAGAGGCCATCTCGAACCCGTTCAATTTCCTCTAAGTCATCGAGGATGTCGGATTCGGATATAGACAGGGTGCTCCAAAGACTGTTCCAGTCCCCAGTCTTTCAAAAATTTGTTTCGGTTCCGACCCAGTTGGCTTCGGAGCAGATAGCCCATGCCCATCCCATTGCTATTCCTCCTCCGACCGCTTCGGCTCCGTCGGAGCAGGTGCTGTTGGAGCCGGTGAAGATCTTAGGGTCGGCTCCGACCCTTACTCCAACCCGGGCCTTCGGGTCCGAGTTTGGTACACGGACTTCTTCGGCTGGACCCGGGGGTGATGTTTCGGGACCTATGCTTTCGGTTCCGAGCCTCCCTCTCGGTGCTTCGGCTGCGGGACTTCCGTCTGCTATCATGGCTCTGGGGACCGGACACTCCCAGGTTTCTGGGGGTCCGGCTTTCAGAGCTATGAGGAGTGCCTTGGCCAAGTCTTCGGCCATCTCTCCGGCTTTACCGGCACCTTCCCTGGGCGTGGAGACTGGGTCTTTGGCAGTTCCCCTGTCCGTAGGCAGCGGAGCCCCTGGGCCTGAGGTTACCCCCATTGGGGGTTCCCCTCCTCCTGAGGGTTCTTCGGAGTTGTCTTCAGAGGAACCCCCAAGGAAGAGATCGTGCAAGAGGAAGCACGTGGACTCCCCCGAGTCTATTACATCGGACACTGATCTTGATGATGCGGAGGGGCCCCGAAGTCGTCCTCGGATGATGTCTCATTTGCAGACATCTTAGAGATCCTCAAACAACGAGGCGGCTGGATATCCAAGCCCCCCTCTGCTGATGAGACAGTGCTCCTCAAGGCCTTTGGGGCTCAGCCCTCCGCCTCTTGGGTGTCTCCGCCCTTCGACGAGCTACTGGATTTAGTTTGTCGAAGGGCGTGGGAACATCCAGATACCGTGGAACCAGTCCCTTCTCGTCCTAATAAATTTTTGTCTGCCCCACCCGAGAAGGAGTTCCTCACTAAAGGAGTGGCTGTAGATGCTATGGTGGTGGCATCTGCTACACAACAGGACGTGGCAGAGGCTTCAACGTCCGTCCATCCTCCTAATAAGGAGTCTAGGAGCATGGACAGGTACGGGAAGCGCACCCTGACTTCAGCGGCCTTTACTTTAAGGTCTCTGAATTATTTGGCACATTTTACCAGGCTTCAGAGGGATCTGGTCAAGGAGCTGTCAGATTCTCTCGGTAACCTACCTGAGCAGCTAGCCCAGTCGGTTAGCTCTCAGTTGGCTATCCTTACGTCAATTTCTAACTCGTCCATGAGGCTCATTTCCTATGTGGCCGAAGGGGCGGGTAGAGCGGCAGGCACAGGCGTGGCTCTCGGAGACAAGCCTGGCTCCGCTTGTGTCAGTTCATGGAGGCCTTCAAGTCTTCCTTCGCCGACGCTCCCTTTGATGGGTCCTCTTTGTTTGGACCTAAGGTTAAAGACACCCTTACCGCTGTGAGCAAGAGGGAAAAACTTTATCTGCCGTAGGTGCCCGTTATTCCACTCCCTTCGGCCTTATCCCAAGGCTAAAGGAGGGGAAGATGTGGTTCCGTAAATCACGTAAGTTTTTCCTCAACAGCAGGAAGATTCCCCTTCCAGAGGCAGAGGACGGGAAATTTTTCTGGGAGACGCCGTCCCAGAGGCGTCAGAGGCCCCGCAATTCTGGAGACCGCGAGTCCTTTCGTGGCTCTTCAGCCTCCCACACATCATGAGGGATTGCCCGGCTGTGCTGCTCGGAGCCAGTCGGGTGCCGTTGCCAAGCACCTAAAAGCCTGGGAGTCAATCACTCAGGACAGATGGGTGCTTCGGATCATTGCCGGAGGTTACACCATCCCATTCACATGCTCACCCCCACCGTCCAAAAAAATCCCGGACCCACCACCCAGTCAAAGGGAAATGGCAGCCGCAGAAGCTTTAAAGCTGCTAGAAAAGGAGTCATCCAACCGGTCCCCACAGACCAGATCGGATCCGAAATTACTCCAGGTTCTTTTTAGTGCCAAAAGACAGGGGGCCTGAGACCAATATTGGATCTCAGCAGACTGAACCAATCCGTCACGAAATCCAAATTCCGAATGGTCACGTTACAATCCATTCTCCCATTGTTGGAGAAGGAGGTTTGGATGTGCTCCATAGACCTCAAGGACGCCTATTATCACATACCGATACATCAGGCGTCCAGGAGGTATCTGCGCTTCAGCCTGGGAGTCAGTCATTTCCAATTTTGTGCACTGCCCTTTGGTCTCACCACAGCCCCCCTGGGTGTTCACCAAGTGTTTGGCAGTAGTGACTGCTCACCTGAGGAGTCTTGGATTCCAAGTGTTTCCCTATCTGGACGACTGGCTCCTGACTGCCACCACCAGGCATCTACTAATGGACAACCTCAAAGCCACCATCTCCCTGGGTGCTACCCTGGGGATTACATTCAATTGGTCAAAGTCTGTCTTGCTGCCCTCTCAGCGCATAAGGTTCATAGGAGCAGAGATAGACTCAAAATTGATGCGCGTTTTTCCTTCCTACCGAAAGGATCCAAACTTTACAGGGCCAAGTTCAAGCTCTGATTTCAAGATCCAAAGCCCCAGCCAGGATGGTTCTACAAGTTTTAGGTTCAATGTCTGCCACGGTTCTTTTAGTTCCTCTGGCAAGATTGCACATGAGGATTCTTCAGTGGCTATTGTCAACTCAATGGTCCTTTCAGGACCTTCCCCTCAATCATCCCATCATGATTACAGAAACATGCAAACGGGACCTTCGCTGGTGGCTTCAGACATCCAATCTAAATCAAGGAAGCCCCTTTGTTATTCCCTCTCCAGCGGTTACCCTGACGACAGATGCCTCCCAGATAGGGTGGGGGGGGCATTGTCTGGGCAGGTTAGTTCAGGGCTCCTGGCTTCCAGACGAAGCTCTTCTCCACATCAATGTGTTGGAGATGAGGGCTGCACTTCTGTCCCTACAGGCCTTACACAAGTTTCTTCCTCAGGGCATCATAGCCATCCACACAGACAACATGTCGGTGGTCTGGTATCTAAACAAACAAGGAGGGACCAGATCTTACCCCCTTTGCAGAGAGGCCATGAGGGTGTGGGAATGGGCTGTAGCTACCAACCGTTTTGTGGTAGCGACCCACATTCCGGGGAAATCAAATATATTGGCAGACAAATTGAGCAGGACAATTCTCTCTCCTCACGAGTGGTCCCTAAACAAAACAGTAGCAGCTCAGGTCTTCAGGAGATGGGGCCGTGCTGCGACCTATTTGCAACACCACTAAACACGGTGCAAAGGTTCTTCACCTTGACTCCACATCAAGGGGAAGCAGCTATGGATGCTCTAGCACAACCTTGGCCAACAGGGCTACTTTATGCCTTTCCTCCGATTCCACTTCTCTCCAAAGTCATTCAAAAAGCTTCTCAATTGGGATCCTCAATGATACTGATTGCCCCATACTGGCCTCGTCAGGTATGGTTTCCCTACCTGAAGAAACATGCGGTGGACGATCCTTGGACTTTAGATCCAATTCCGGATCTGCTAATTCATCAGTCGGGACGACAGCATCAGTCCCTACACTCCTTGAAGTTGACAGCTTGGCTCCTCCACTTCTGACTTTAGTCAGAAGTCACACACTAGACCCGGAAGTTATTCACATTTTATCTTCAGCCCACAAACCCACCACTAAGAAATTGTACCTCAGTAAGTGGAAGAGGTTTGCTATCTGGGCTCAACTCAGGGGCTTAGACCCTATCACTGCTCCAATCCCGGAAGTTTTGAAATTCTTAACATCCCTGTTTAATCAAGGATCTTCTGTCTCTACTATTAAGGTCCAACTGGCGGCTATCTCTAAATTCCACAAATCCATGGATCCTCCATTGATGAGCAGCAGAATATGCAAAACTTTCATTAAAGGTGCGGGCCTGTTAAGACCCCCAGTTTTTCATCCTGCGCCTCCGTGGGATCTTGATTTAGTGCTTCGTGCATTGACATCTTCCCCTTTTGAACCGGCTGCTACATGTGAGTTAAAATATCTGTCTTGGAAAACTGCCTTCTTAGTTGCAATTACTTCTGCAAGAAGAGTTTCAGAGCTTCAAGCCCTGTCTATTAAACCACCGTACTTGATTTTCCACAAGGATAGAGTATCACTTAGGCCTAATCCATCCTTTGTCCCAAAGGTCTGTTCTAATCTCTGTCTCCAACAGTCTCTAGAGTTACCAGTTTTTTTCCCAAAATTCTCCAATGAAGCAGAATACACTCTCCATAAATTGGATGTTCACAGACAATTGCGCTTCTATTTAGACAGGACTCAGCAACTTCGTAAGTCAGACCAGTTGTTTGTGTCCTTCTCAGACAATAAATTGGGTAAAACCATCACAAAAGCTACTATCTCCAAATGGATTAGAGATTGCATAACTCAGGCTTATTCTTCTTCGAATAAGCAACTTACAACATCTATCAAAGCTCACTCTACCAGAGCTATGGCGACTTCTATAGCTTTTCATTCCAAGCTCGCTATATCGGAGATTTGTGCTGCGGCTACTTGGTCCAATCCGCACACTTTCATTTCCCACTATAAATTGGATGTGGCATCTAAAGGACGAGCAGCATTTGGTTCCACGGTACTCAGGAGTGTTTTCCAGTGAGCCACCCAGGATTCAGGTGCTAGGGACGCTGTCCCATCAGTCAGAATGTAGGCGAGATAGGATCACATAACATCTTTTAGTTATGTACTCACGATAACTTCAGATGTTTGGGATCCATCTCGCCTACATTCCTAATACCCACCCTCCTTCCCCCTGCCTTGGAGATCAGAAGAGATTGAACGGTTTGAGTTCTACTGTTTTTATCTTGTTCATCTGACGATGTTATATAATCAGAGCGTGCACGTGTGCATGTATGCGGACAAACTAGATCTGGGGGACTGGTAGTGGTGCATCCTGGGATATAGTAAGCTCAGCCAATAAGAGACTTCGCTCTTTGGCATAAGCGTGCCGAGTCGGAGCCGAGGGATCGGCTCCGAACCCATCAGTCAGAATGTAGGCGAGATGGATCCCAAACATCTGAAGTTATGGTGAGTACATAACTAAAAGTTCCGAATGGTCACCCTACAATCCATTCTCCCACTGCTGGAGAAAGGTGTTTGGATGTGCTCCATAGATCTCAAGGACGCTTATTACCATATCATGGTGCATCAAGCGTCCAGGAGACATCTGCGCTTCAGCCTAGGAGACAGTCATTTTCAGTTCCGCGCGCTGCCCTTTGGTCTCACCACAGCCCCCAGGGTGTTCACCAAATGTTTGGCGGTCGTGACTGCTCACCTGAGAAGTCTAGGATTCCAGGTGTTTCCGTATATAGACGACTGGCTCCTAACTGCCACCTCCAAGCATCTACTATTGCAGAGCCTACAAGCCACAATATCACTGGGCACTTCCCTTGGAATCACCTTCAATTGGCCAAAGTCTGTGTTGCTGCCATCTCAACGCATAAGATTCATCGAAGTAGAGATAGACTCAAACCGAATGCGGGTCTATCTTCCTACAGAAAGGCTACAAACCATACAGGCTCAAGTTTGAGCCTTACTTCCCAGATCCAAAGCCCCAGCCAGAATGGTCCTGCAGCTATTGGGATCTATGTCCGCCACGGTTCTTCTAGTTTCCCTAGCAAGGTTGCACATGAGAATTCTCCAGTGGCTTCTTTCAACACAGTGGTCCTTTCAAGATCTCCCTCTCAGTCACCTCGTATGGATCACGGAAACCTGCAAACAGGACCTTCGCTGGTGGCTGGTGCCCTCCAATCTGGATCAGGGACGACCCTTTGTTCCACCTCCTCCTGTGGCCACTTTGACTACGGACGCCTCCCTGGTGGGGTGGGGGTGGGGCATTCCCTGGGCAGGTCAGTCCAAGGCAAATGGCATTCGGAAGAGAGCCTTCTTCATATCAACATCTTAGAAATGAGGGTGGTGTTTCTGTCCCTACAAGCCCTTCACGATTACCTCCCTCAGGGCGTAATTGCCGTTCACTCCGACAACATGTCAGTAGTCTGGTACCTGAACAAGCAGGGAGGGACCAGATCCTACCCCCTTTGCAGAGAGGCCATGAGAGTTTGGGAATGGGCAGTGTCGACCAAACGATTTCTAGTGGCGACTCATATCCCTGGCAAGTCCAATGTCATAGCCGACAGACTGAGCAGAACGATCCTCTGTCCACACGAGTGGTCTCTGAACAATACGGTTCCAACTCAGATTTTCAGCAAATGGGGAATTCCTTGTTGCAATCTCTTCGCAACCCCGCTGAATGCGAAGTGCAAAAAGTTCTTCTCCCTCACCCCGGCCCCGGGGGAGAGCCCTATGGACGCACTAGCCCATACTTGGCCCACCGGCTTGCTATACGCCTTTCCCCCAGTTCCCCTCCTTCCCAGAGTGATCCAAAAGGCATCTCACTTGGGGAGCAAAATGATCTTAGTTGCTCCTTACTGGCCTCGTCAGGTATGGTTCCCCTATCTTCGGAAATATGCACTGGACGGTCCATGGTTCCTGGATCAGATCCCAGACCTATTAGTTCATCAGTCGGGACTACTCCACCAGTCCCTCCACACCTTGAAATTAACAGCTTGGCTCCTCCTCTTCCGACTATAGTCAGGAATCATACCTTAGACCCGGAAGTCATACATATCTTATCTTCGGCCCACAAGTCTGCCACTAAGAAGTTGTATACTAGCAAATGGAAGAGATTTGCTATTTGGGCTCAACTCCGAGGTCTGGATCCCATCACTATTCCTGTATCAGAAGTCCTGAAATTTCTAACTTCCCTATTCAATCAAGGTTTCTCAGTCTCTACCATCAAGGTTCAATTGGCAGCTATTTCCAATTTTCACGAATCTATAAACCCACCTTTAATGAGCAACAGATTGTGTAAGACCTTCATGAAAGGTGCTGCGCTTTTACGACCTCCGATTTCTCATCCTGCTCCTCCATGGGATCTCGATGTGGTGTTACGTGCCTTAACTCCCCCCCCCCCTTCGAACCGGCAGCAACATGTGATTTGAAATTTCTATCGTGGAAAACTGCCTTTCTGGTTGCGATTACTTCAGCCAGAAGGGTTTCAGAGCTTCAAGCTTTGTCTATAAAACCTCCGTACCTGGTTTTTCACAAAGATAGAGTATCTCTCAGGCCAAATCCAACCTTTGTCCCTAAGGTTTGTTCCAGTTTTTGTCTACAACAGTCATTAGAACTTCCAGTTTTCTTTCCAAAGTACTCAAACAAAGCAGAATACATATTCCACACATTAGATGTCCACAGGCAATTGCATTTTTATTTAGATAGGACCAAACAAATAAGGAAAACAGATCAATTGTTTGTATCCTTTTCGGATAATAAATTGGGCAAAGCCGTCACAAAGGTCACTATTGCCAAATGGATCAGGGACTGTATTAGTCAAGCTTATTCCTCTTCTAATAAAGAGCTTACAACCCCTGTCAAAGCTCACTCTACAAGAGCTATGGCTACTTCAATAGCATTCCATTCTAAGCTTGCCATTAGTGACATTTGTGCTGCGGCTATGTGGTCTTCCCCGCACACTTTCATTTCCCACTACAAATTGGATGTGGCATCTCGGGGGCGAGCTTCATTTGGTTCCACAGTGCTCAGGAGTGTTTTCCAGTGAGCTACCCAGGAATTAGGTGCTAGGGACGCTGTCCCATCAGTACAGAATGTAGGCGAGATAGGATCACATAACATCTTTTAGTTATGTACTTACCATAACTTTAGATGTTTGGGATCCATCTCGCCTACATTCCTAATACCCACCCTCCTTCCCCCTGCCTTGGAGATCAGAAGAGATCGGACGGTCCGAATTCTATTGTTTCATCTTGAAACATCTGGCAATGTTATATAAACAAGTTATGTATGTGTGCATGAATGCGGACAAACAAGATCTGAGGGATTAGTGGTGGTGCATCCTGGGATAGAGAATAGCTCAGCCAATAAGAGGCTTCGCTCTATAGCATAGCGTGCCGAGTCGGAGCCGAGGGATCAGCTCCGAGCCCATCAGTACAGAATGTAGGCGAGATGGATCCCAAACATCTAAAGTTATGGTAAGTACATAACTAAAAGTTAGGAAATTAGGCAGGGAGAATCACTTAGGCAAAGTAGTGCATAGTTAGTAATGCTTCTGTGGTGAGAGTTGCAGCTAGGAATGTAAATACTTATAGAGAAGTTGTGCTGTTAGAAGGGACATGTTGACAGAGTTAGTACGTACAGCCAAATTGTATAAGTAATGCTAAGTTAATAATTAACCTGGAGAGTTACATGTGCAAAGAAATTTTGAAATGATTAAAATCACTTATGGATCTAATACTATGTGGAAGGGTATTCCAATTTTTAGCAACAAAAGTTAGAGTAAAGAGAGTTGCCTGCTGCACTGGATTTTTATATCCTGAAAAGATTTGGAACTGTCTGAAAATGTCCCCCAACACTATACTGTCCTTTTCTGGTTTTATCAGTTAGAAATTAATATCAACTGCAAATAGTGCCAACTTTTCTTGACTACCATATCAATTATATCCTTGAATTTCTTAGTCCATTATTTTCTTTGCCAACAGTTCTAAATATAATGCAAATAACAAAGGGGAAAGATGACACTCCTGGCCAGTTCCTCTGCTGAAGCAGAGATTATCAGAGAGAGAGAAACCCACCCAGTTTAATTTTTGCCTCTGATCCCTCATATATCCTCCTAATTAACCTTAAAGTTTTATCAGGAGATGCACATGCTTCCATTGCCCCACTTTTAAAGTCCCAGCTTACTCTGTCAAATGCTTTCTTGGCATCAAGACCCACCAACAACAGTGGTATTTTCTTGCATTCTGCTTCCCTCTGGCTCATCAATGTTCTATTAATGTGGTCAGATTTGTTTGCCTCCCCTCCACAAAACCACATTGTTCCATATCTATCAATTTTGGCATCACCTTTGCCATTTTTTTAGCCATTATAGATATTAACACTTTATAATTATGGTTTAGTATCGAAAAATGGACCTGTATGAAGCTGGATCTGACAGATTTTTACTGTCTTTAGGTATTACAGCTACCACTGCTTTCTTCCAGGATGTCGGTACTTCTCCTCCTCTTAAAATACTTTGAAACATAACCTTTCTTATCTTTATTAGTTTTTTCCCTCCTAGCTTCCAGACTTTGACAGGGATGCCACCTTTTTCCTGGGGACTTTTCTGTACATTGGTTATATATCACCATTTTTATCTCATCTTCTCCTATCCCAACTGTTAGTAATTGAGCCTCATCTACCTCTAACCTTGGCATATTTAATTCTTCCATAAACATTTCCATTTGTACCTTTTCTTGATGTCCCATATTTCTGTGCTATATACAGACTTTCATAGAATTTCTGAAATATTTCTAATACTTCTACAGGATCTGTTATCTTCCTTATAATACGTCCCAAAGTTTTGTGACAGCCCTTTCTATTTTCTGTTGCCTGAGTCATTGTGCTAAAAGTTTGTGTGATTTAGAGTTATTATCAAAAAACAGTTGCATAACAGCAATATTTCTAAACTTATGCATATTATTGCTGTAATCCCTTATTTTCTGTTTAGCATTCTGCAGTTGCTTCTCTTCTTGTTCTGTTGGATTCCCTCTGTTTTGCAATACTTTTAACATTTGTCAGTCCCTCTAAATAATTACTGTTGCTTCTTAACCATAGCTCCCTTTCTTTTATTTCCACCATATTTTTAAAGTCCACTTTAATTTTATCCTACTCGCTAGCTGAAGTTTCTTCAGGGTCTATGACTGTGTGCCCCCCACACCCCCCCTACTTAAATATACCAACTCTGAGATTGCACTGCAGTGACAAAAATGGCAAAGTAACGGAAGCAGCCAAGCGATTTCTTTCCCAGGGAAAGAATCCGGTTATATGCTGTTTCGCAATTTTGCCCTTTCATGCTTTCAAGTTCGATTAAGATGCATTCAAAAGAATGTGTCTTCAATCATTTAATAGGAACCCAATTTTCAGAAGAAATTTCTATCTTCTCTAATAGCTTCTGAATAATTTCTACTGCCCATTACTTAAATTCCTCTCTTTTCAACAGCTAGGTGGAAAAGCACCAGCATCTCATTTTTATTTCATTACCCTATGTTTTTATCTTATTTATTATTGGCACTTGATCTGAAATAGTTATTGGGTGTGTATCCAGACCTTCAGTTAAGTGCACATGCTGCTGTGAAATGTAAATTCTGTCTAGCCAAGACCAGTTTTTATATCTTGGGCAATAATATGTCAATTCACTACAAACTCCTAGTACTGAACTCACATTGTCCACGCCAAATATTTTCATAAATTTCTTCAAAAATCTACCATCCTTTGTTATATTTTCCCTTCTGGTTCTCTCAGACACATCTTCAATGTTGCAATCAAATTCCAGTCCCCACCTATAAGTAATATTCATAGTTTCATAGGTGTGTACTAGGCTAATGGCCCTGAAGCCTTTACAAACCTAGCCCATAGGATTACCCTGAAAGCTGATTTTTTTTCCCCCAGAATTTTCTTAAGCTCCATTATAGCAGCTTTTGGTGGAATATAAATACATGCCAGTGTAATACTCCTCTCTGGACAGTAGCTTCATAGTACTACAAATCACTATTGTTATCCTTTTTATACTATTCTGTCACTATTGGAGCTCCTCTTGCAGTTAATATAATTACTCCTGTTTTCCTTTGCCCCAGGTATTCAGCTGAGTAACCATCCTATAAACCTTTCTTTATCAAATTCGCATTTTCAGTTCTTTTCAAGTGGGCATATATAACTATTTTCACTCTACATTTTTTATATAGTTCACTACTCTTTCTTTTTTGTATTTATCTCTGAGACCATTGACATTTAAAGACATTACAGTAAGCATCACTGTGTTAAAAAGTTGTTATTCCTACATTTTATGTATAATAGCTTTTTGTTAAATGTCTAGTTCTGGCTTTTGTGTTACATGCATACACTGTTTGGCAGGTTGATGTTTTATAAAGTTGTTTCTTGTCATATCCCTTTGAGTCTATGTTGCATCTTACAAAACTTTTTTTTTATATTGAAAGCCCTCAAACAAAAAAAAAAAAAACAAACAAACACTCCCCATACCCCTAAAACCTATTATTTTAATAATAACATGCAACATTATGTACATCTTCAAATATTGAACTTTTACCCTTCTAATAGGAACAAATATTCCAAACTGACAGCCATATTCACAGACTAGAGTTAACGTAAAATAAATGTTAGCCATGCTAAGATGCATGGTGCTGCCTGTGCTTTCTACTAAGTGCTGCCTGGTTTTGTCTTATCTGTATAGCATTCTCAGCTAGGAAAACACTTGAAAGCTTTCACAGAACATTATCCTATATGCATTTTTTCTTTATCAGATTATCTCCTGGATGCATGAGAAGTAGAGACAAAAATTGCTAAGCATATATTTATTTACTAGAAGAATGCCTCATAATATTCAATATTCTTTTTCATGTACTTGCTTTCTCTTAAAACCTTTTACTAGATCAAGTCAAGGGTCTTAATCCAGTCATTTCCCCATGAAAGAATGAGGAAAAAAAACACTGATTTTTTTTGTCATGCTTTTTTAACCAGATTTTTCTACTTTTTACATTGCAGTGCCTACATTTCTTAAAACTGAACAAGGAGATGGACAGAAGAAGGAAAAAAAGAAAAGAAAAACAGGAGCACCTACTTACATTAGTATCCTCATTACCCTTAAAAAAACTGAGAAAACTTTACTTTATAGCATGCAAAGGAAATCATGCACTATTACAGTACCATCAAGAAAAAAAGATTTTATCTACACTTAACTTTCTCCCTCTTCTTCCCCTCACCTAAGTATTTTTCTGACAAATAATTATATAAAGAAGGGCATATGCTTTAGAGTCCTCCACAAGTTTAACAAAGTCCAAACAAGTTTAATATTTCCAGATTTGCTTGTTCTGTCATGTTTAACAAAAATAATTATCGCTTTGTAATCCCACATATGTCAATTTCAAAGTTACGAGTTTTATTCTTGTTCATCTCCATTTCCAAATCCTGTCTCTGCTTAATTTCCAATGTACTATTGATTCTTCTAGTAAACTCTTGTGTTTTTTTCCTTCTCTCAAGCATTTTCTGTTGAAACAATGGAAAAGGTTTCACTGGCATGGGCTCAATGTGTTCTGTTACCAGAAGAACAAGAAGCAGGATATTCTTTGTTTCACATCTCACTTTTTGTCGGGCAAACTTTTGTATTTCCTCCTTAGCATGTACTGAATCAAAAATGATTTTGTCACTCCAGGGAAAAATATTTTGAAGATAGCTAGGTACAGTAGTTTGAGTCTAATGCCTGCTTCTTGACATTCACCGAATAATGGAATAAATTTACTCCTCTTCTGCCTGGTGTACAGTAAGTTGTCATTCTCCACAAGCACTCTGCTGTTTCCTACTTTTAGTACTTTGTCCTTCTCCACAGTTTTGTCAGAATCAACTCCTCCTGCTAGTAAGATTGCATTTTTACTATTAAAGGTCTAGGTTGCTTTCTCATAACCAGGTTTGGAGCTTACACAAAATCTGCCCTGTCATTTAACAATTCCTGTTGTGGAATACCAGTCTAGTTCTGCTTTCATAAAATGTATACAGTTCTATTCCTTCCAGCTTCTCTGGTGCAGCAGAAAAACTCAGTTTCTCCAGCATGGGCTGTCCTCTAATTCTATTATATTTTAAGCATTTCTTCTTGTGCAGTCTTATATTCAGCCGCCTTTTCTTCATTTTGACCTCTTAGTTTTATGGTTTTATTACCTCATCTGAATATCTGTTTAAAGCTTTTATCATTTTCCAGCCTTTTTTTTTCTGAATTGATATATTCCATCAATGTTTTATGCTAATCAGGTCTGTGTGCAGTTGTCTTATACTTTCCTCTAGGTTATTGGAAGTCCTGTCTGAAGCTTGCACTGCCTTTTGCTGAACAGCAGTACTTGTCACAGTCAGTGTTTTTTTTTCTCACCTTTTGTAGCTGATTGTTCTTCAGGTCCACTGCATTTCTTTTTTTTTTGGCATCCAGGCAATGTCCTTACTAGCCTGTTATTGAAATTTACCAAGAAGTATATGTCCACTGGCTTTCTATGCTGGGTTTCTAGCTAAAAGCAGCTAATATTAAGCTGTTACTCAATGTGTAGCCATCTTGGAAGTCTACATTTGTTTATGTTATGCTTTTGAACTTATTTTTCAGAAAATGCTCTGGACTCCAAGATGTGCTAGGCTGCTAGAGGTTCAACATCCCACACCACATAGCTGTTAATGATTTAAGAAACTGTTTGACATTTGGATGGTTATTTATAAGTATACACTGATAAAACTGGACTTCTGTGCCTTGACTAAGGAGAGAAGGTCTAAGTATGGGTGTTAGCAAGGTAAAAATGCCATATTTCACAGTTGCCTTTTACATTTTGTGATTCTATGTTAAGAAGAACCTGGTGAAGATCCATCAAAGGAGTTATACACTTTGGACCATTATTTTTTTTCAGTCTACAGTAGTAGGTTATGACATATTGGATCAAACTTTCCAACTGAAATTCTAATTGTTATTTTTAAGCACCTTTATTAAATTATCACATAAGACATAGGTAAACATAGATCAGTAGAAAATAAAAAAAACATATTAACATTTTTCACTTACAGACATTATACATCACATATCTTTTCTTTCTATCATTAGTCCAATGGAACATAATTTGCTGAATTCCTGCTTTCCCTTAAACCTCACTCCTCCTCCTCCTGAACATTATTCTGCATGGATCGTTCTCACAATTTCCATTTATTTTTACATAATTTGTTCTTTCCCTTTTGTCAAGATCCCACTTCCAGTTCTCTTATCTTTTTTTTTATAATATTCAACACTTGGAACAGAGTTTGTTTAGAGTTTGCTTTCCATTTTCTAGTAGTTTTTTTTGGCAGCCAAGAAAATTAAACTTAACAAGGTCTTACTGAGTCTAGGCAATTCAGATCCTGTGTCCCAGCTCAAAAGAATAATTTCCTTAGTTAGAGCCATTTGCTCCCTGAATACTTCTGACAGAGTACACTGCAGGGGAATTTTTAGAAGCACTCCCAAAACATATGTTCACAGTTACTTGTTACTTCCCTGTCATACCTCCAACATTTGCTCTTTACCTGAGGAAAAAATTCTTTGAGGTCTGCTTGTGGTATAAAAATAGCTATGCAAACACTTCCAAGCAAAGATCCTAAACTTTCTGGATTTTGCTGCATACTTGGGGGCCATACATATGTCCACCATTGTTCTTTTGTAAATTGCTTTACCGGTTTCTCTTCTCAGTCTTTTCATCATGCAATATTTTATATGCCCTACTAATTATTCCATGTTCTTTAGTCCTATCTCGCCTTCATTCTTACACATGGTTCTGAGCCAATCCTCGGCTCTGACTCGGCCTATTGCAAAGCTCAAAGTCTTCTAGTTGGCTCGTGGCTAGATAGGTATCCCATGGTGCACCAGTATAATCCCCAGATCTCGTTTGCCGTGTCAATGAGTTCAGATGTGCTTCTTCTTGGCCGTGGCTAAGTTTAACACATTTTGCTATTTTTACTGTATTACAGCTTAACATTTCAATTTATATGGCTCTTGATAGTGTTTAATAGTCTTTTGAGTAGTTTCAGAATTGTTGAAGTGTTTTTTTCTTCACTTTAGATACTTATTGTTGAGAACTGGTTGGCCGTTGGCCTTGTTGTTCTCATTGGTATCCTGTGTGCCAGTTTTTCCATTTAATGGGTGCATTTGTTCTTTTTTGATATTTGATGTGTTTATTAGTGTAGAGAGTTTGGAATTTAAATAGTTATTACTTCAATATTTAGTGTTTCTTGTTAAGGTGCACGTTTGCATTTGATTGACCTTTTTTATTGTAGGAAGTGTTTATTAGTCTTAGAGAGTTAGTATTTAGACTACTTCCTCTTAGATATTATCTGGATATTTAGCAATTCAGCTGGCAAGGGTCTTTTGATATTTCGACCCTTTTTGTTCTACGAAGTACAGTTTGAGTATAGATTTCACTGAGACAGTTGGTCAATTTCATATTCATACTTTGTGTGTGTTTACAGTCTAGTTAGTTTCTGACATTTTAGTCTTTCTGTTACTAGAGTCTGTTTAAGATTGAGGACCTAGTTCTCTGTCTTTTTCTCTTCCCAGGGCAAGGCCCGTTTCAGTTAGAGGACCTAGTTCTCGTTGTGTGTGAGTGTTAGTGTGGTAAGGGCTAGGCCTGTTTAAGTTAGAGGACTTAGTCCTCATTGTGTTTGTGTTGTGTCCTTTTTTTGCTGCTTCTCCGCTTAGCATGTCTAAAGAGGCAAAAGACCATAAACCCTCTGGGTTTAAAAAATGTGTAAAATGCTCTCAGAAAATGTCAATTATGGATGCCCATAATAGTTGTGTGTATTGCCTCGGAGCCATCCATCTGCAGGAAACCTGTTTGTTTTGCCATTCTTTCAGCTCCAGAGTTCTACAGGAGTGGAAGAACAAACTAATTTTGAAAGGTCTCCTGAAGCCTTCTTTCGAGGAAGACTTGGCCAGTTCGTCTTCTTCCTCTAAATCTCCTGCATCCAAAAAAGACAAGGCTAAACCTACCAAGTGGCATTCCCCGGTGCCATACGGTGCTTCAGAACCACCTCCTAAACTTTCTAAGCCAGACAAGACTTCTACCTCCTCGGCTCCACTAATCTTGGAGCCAATCGAGGTTTATACTATGACTCCGGTTTTGCCGCCATGCATTTCAGAGCCGATTACTGATAGCAAACATCGGAGCTGGTCCAGAGAACCCTTGCCAGTCTCCCCAAATTTAAGGTCCCCTATTTTACAGAGGTCCAGATCTCCCACACTGTCTTCCAGGAGCCTATTAGAAGAAGATGTGAAGAGAGTAGTGCTGAGACTCGTGAAATTGTCTGCCTTGCCAAAAATGCTGCTGGCTCCATCCCAGTCAGTCCCGGAGCCACCTGAGTCCATTCCCCCTGTTGTGGTTCCTCCGAGCTGTGCCGGGCTTTCAGAGCAGGAGTGTTCAGTACCGCTGGTTGTAGAACCCTCAGTTCCAGCTCCCCCCGACACTGTGTCGGAGCCGAGTTCTGCTCCAACACCTTCGGTGCCATCCATGGTGTCGAGAAGCCAAAGTTCCCCAATTGGCCCTGGTAGGGACACTTGGACTCGGACCTCTTCGGTTCAGAGTCTCCCTTTTGGTGAGTCAGCTAGGGTGAGCTTGGATCCTACATCTATCTCGGGGCCGATGGCTCTGGAGCCAATGACTTCCTCTTTCTCCTCAGAGCTGAGGAGGTCTTCAGAGCCTGAGAGGTCTGCCTTCGATATGATGTGGAGTGTGCTGTCCCACTCATCAGCTCCACCCAGAAGTAATGACACTGTTTCCCCCTGGGCACCGACTTCTGTCTCAGCACCTACTCCCTCTCTTGACAGCAGAGACCCGCAGCCTCAGGAGCACCCAGTTGGTGGCCCCCACTCTTCCTAGACCTACCCGGAATATCCTTCTGAGGAACCCCCTTTGAAGAGGACATGCAAGAGGAAGCATGTCGACTCCCAGGATGAGTCTCTTACCTCCGACACCAACCTCAAGGAGTCAGAAGGGTCCCCAAGTCATCCTCTCATGGGTTCTCCTTTGTAGACATCTTGGAGATCCTTAAGCAGAGGTGTGGCTGGCCCACTGTTACCTCTTCTGATGAGTCAGTGTCCCTAAAGGCTTTAGGGTCTCAACCTTCAGCCTCTTGGATGTCTCCACCTTTTGATGAACTTCTAGACCTTGTTAGTCGGAAGGTGTGAGAGACTTCTGATGCCATGGAGCCAGTTCCCAGGAGACCCAATAAATTTTTGTCTGCCCCCAACGAGAAGGAATTTTTATCCAAGAGTGTTCCTGTAGATGCCATGGTGGTGGCGGTGGCCACTAAGAAGGAACTAGCGGAAACTTCTTCATCTGTCCATCCACCAAACATGGAATCTTGAATGATGGATAGGTACGGGAAGTTTATCTTTTCGTTAGCGGCATTCACTCTCAGATCACTGAACTACCTAAAACATTTTACAAGGCTTCAGAGAGATCTCCTTAAGGAGTTGGAAGAGACTCTACAAAGTACATCTACTGAAGGAGTCCCTGATAAGGTGTCTGCTCAGTTGTCCACCTTGAATTCCATTAACTCCTCTATGAGGCATTCTTATGCAGCTGATAGAGCAAGCAGGGCAGCGGGTTCAGGAGTTTCCCTTAGGAGGCACTCCTGGATGCGCTTGTGTAATTTTGTGGAGCTGTTCAAGTCTACCTTTACCAACGCCCCCTTTGACACTTCTTCTTTGTTTGGACCTAAGGTAAAAGACACACTTACCAGGTGCAAACAAGAAGGGAAAATGCTGTCTGCCATGGGAGTACATTTTACCGTCCCCTCTAGACCATACCCCAAGGGTCAAAGAGGTGGTAAGATGTGGTTCAAGAAGTCCCAGAGGTTTTTCTCAGATGCACAGGGTGACTGCTCCTTCAGAGGAGGAGGAGAAGCTAATGGTAGACGTTGTCCTAGAGGCAGACCGTAAAACCAGGGAGGCCATGATTCTTTTCGAGGCCGTCCCTATCAGCGCTCCTGATGTGGGGCCCGGCTGTGCTTCTCTGGAGCCAGTCGGGGGTTGCATTTCTTTGTATCCAGAAACCTGGCTAAGCATCACCCGAGACAAATGGGTACAAAGAATTATCACCATATGTTATTTCGTACCCTTTTCTCTTCCACCTTGCGTACCCAGAAGGATCCCAGATGTTCCACCCAATCACAGGGACCAAGCAACTGTAGAAGTGAAATAGTTGCTTGCCAACAGTGTCATCCAAACCATCCCCACAGACTAGGTAGGATTCGGAACTTACTCCAGATTCTTTAGTGCCAAAATGTACAGGGTACTGGAGGCTCATCTTGGACCTCAGCAAATTGAATGAATCTGTAAAGAAGGACAAGTTCTGGATGGTGACACTGCAGTCTATACTCCCTGTGTTAGGGAAAGACACTTGGATGTGCTCAATAGACCTCCAAGATGTGTATTACATTATAAAAATGGACAGAGTGTTGAAGAGCCACCTACGCTTCTGGCTGGGAGCCAGTCACTACCAGTTTCGTGCTCTGCCCTTTGGTCTCACCACAGCCCCCAGGGTGTTCACCAAATGTATGGCAGTAGTGATGGCTCACCTGAAATGTCTAGGATTCCAAGTGTTTCCATACCTGGACAACTGGCAGCTGACTGCCTCCACCAGCATCTGCTCCTTCAAATCAGAGATTCCACTGTCCAACTTTGTGCCCAGTTGGGGATTATTATAAATTGGGAAACGTCTGCCTTATCACCCTCTCAATTTGTGACTTTTCTAGGCGCAGAAATAGACAGTCACCATGTTAGCTTGTCTTTCTGCAGAAAGAGCACAGAATCTCATACAAAAAGTTCTTCATTTATTTCCCCTCCAGAAAGTCAAGGCAAAGACAGTGCTGAAACTCTTAGGGACCATGGCCTCCACCATATTGCTAGTCTCTCTTGCCAGATTACATATGCAAATTCTTCAATGGCTTCTATCATCCTAGTGGTCCTTTCAACAACTGCCTCTATCCCACCACATCATTTTAACAGATTCTTGCAAAAAGGACCTCCATTGGTGAATCCAACCCAACCAATTAATGACAGGCACTCCATTTCTTCCTCGCCAACCCGTTGCTACTGTGAACATGGATGCATCACAGATAGGGTGGTGGGAGCATTATCTAGGCAGGACTGTCCAAGGCACATGGCAAGATCACGAGGCTCACCTGCATATCAGCATCCTAGAGATGAGGGAGGTGCTTCTGGTATTGCAAGCACTTCACGACCTTCTTCCTCTTGGGACGATAACAGTCTAATCAGACAACATGTCAGTGGTATGGTATCTCAACAAACAAGGTGGAAACAGATCTTACCCCCTTTGTCGGGAGGCTATTCGTGTTTGAAAATGGGTGGTATCTTTCCATTGCTTTCTAGTGGCAAGGTACATCCCAGGGCCAACCAACGTGATAGCCGACAAACTCAGCTGGGCAGTCTTGATGCCCCAAGAGTGGTCTCTGAAGCAGGAAATAACGGAACAGATCTTCTGCAAATGGGGACAGCCTTACTCTTTTCACCAGTCCAATCAACTCAAATGCAGCAGCTATTTTTCCATTATCCTCCCTCCGGGGAAGTCATTGAGAGGTGCACTTGTTCACGATTGGCCCGTGGGTCTCCTTTATGCTTTACCCTCCTTTCCTCTCATATCCAAGGTGATTCAGAAAGTGAAACTGTTGGGAAGCAAATTGATTCTCATCACTCCTTACTGGCCTCGTCAGATTTGGTTCCCCTCTCTCGGACCTTATCTACTAGATGACCCATGGACTCTGGACCCAGTGCCAGATCTCTTGATGCACATGTCAGGCTCTCTTCACCCCAGCCTTCACACCCTCAACTTGACAGCATGGCTGTTCCAGTTCCATCCCTAGACAGGCTTCATGATTTTTCACCCGCTGTGACCCACATTCTCACATTTTCTCATAAACCCTCCACTAGAAAGTTATACCCTAGCAAATGGAGAAGATTTTCTATCTGGGCTGAAGAAAGGAACATTGATCCTTACACTGCATCCATTCCAGTGGTTTTAGAATTTTTGTCTGAACTTTTTCACCAGGTTTTTGCTGCTGCCACAATTAGGGTTCAATTGGCAGCAATATCAAATTTTCATTTGGGTCAACATGAGTCTAACCTGATGTGTCACAGATTGTGTAAAGCCTTCCTTAAAGTAGCTTCCTGGGATCTAAACTTCATCCTGTCCAAATTAACGTGTCCACCCTTTGAACCTGCTCATTCATGTCCGTTGAAGTTTCTGTCTTGGAAGACCTTGTTTCTGGTAGCCATCACATCTGCCAGACAAGTATCAGAGTTACAAGCACTGTATATCAAGCCCCCTTATTTGATTTTCCACAAAGATAGAGTATTTCTTTGCACAAATCCATATTTTGTCCCTAAAGTGTGCTCTCATAATAACTTGAACCAAACTATAGAGCTGCCGGTGTTCTTTTCTAATCATTCCAATGCAGCAGAATACAGATTTCATCAGTTGGATGTTCACATACAATTACGGTTCTATCTACATAGGACTAAGGAATTCAGGAAGTCAGACCAATTGTTTTTATCCTTCTCCGACTCCAAATTAGGTCACCCAGTTTCCAAAGTGACCCTTTCAAATTGGATTTCGAGTTGTATCTCCTTCATTTATTCTTCCAATGGAAAGCCTTTACCGTTCAAGATTAAGGCTCATTCTACATAATCCCAGTACTGCGGTGGTGGTGCTGCGGTAGCGTTGTCGCCTCACAGTAAGATGTTGTCCTGTTCAATTCTCAGCTAGAGCATCTTCTGTGTGGAGACATGCATGAATGGGCGTACCTTCATTGAAGGTTGTGCATCAGAGCCGGCAACTCGGCATGTAAAAATCTACTGCCAGTCATTAGCGGAGCGGAGTTCCACTGTGGCGAGCCCTAACCGGGAAAAGCTAAAAAACACAACAACTACATAATCCCAGTCTACTTCTGCAGCCTTCCATGCCAGGATCCCAATTGATAATATTTGTGCGGCAGCAACCTGGGCTACCCCTCACACCTTCATTACTCATTACAAATTGGATTTGACCTCTAGGGATAGAGCCTCCTTTGGTTCCATGGTACTCAGGAGTATTTTTCCGTGAGCCACCCAAGAATAATGTGCTAGGGACATTGTCCCATGTGTAAGAATGAAGGTAAGATAGGATTACAGAACATAAAGAAGTTATGTACTCACCATAATGTTCCATGTTTGTAGTCCATCTCACCCTTCATTCTTACGAACCCACCCTCCTACAGCCGTCATGGAAGGATCTGGAGACACAATACATTTTCCATAACAGGTGGAGGCCTTCTATTGTTGTTGTTCTTTCTGGATAGCTTTCGTTCTGTCTTTCTATAGTTTAGCAGAAAACAAGATCTGAGGATTATACTGGTGCACCATGGGATACTTACCTAGCCACAAGCCAACTAGAATACTTTGAGCTTTGTAATAGGTCACATCAGAGCCGGGGATTGGCTCCAATCCATGTGTAAGAATGAAGGGCAAGATGGACTACAAACATGGAACGTTATGGTGAGTGCATAACTTCTTTTTTTTTTAACAGTAGCTTCTGTTCTAGATTCAACTAAAAACACTACCAGAAGAGGTCTTTCACAAAGGTTCATACATTCATAAGACTCTCCCCTATCCGTTTCTCATTGTCTATTTTCTTGGCCTCTTCCCACTCTTTTACCTTTCATGCCCTTGTTATTTGCTCCAAATATCTTGGTTACTTTACCAATTTTCTCAAGTAAATTCCATCACCTCCTTGCCCATTTTCTTTAACCCTACTTGCTGTATTTCCTTTTGGTAAAATCTCCTTTCTCCCTTCTCATATTGGCTTGTTTCTTAAGATACTTTCTGCTAGTGTATGAATATGATGGTTATTCTCAGTAAGGATCTGCATTTAAAATCCCACTTTGTCTGTATTCTTTGAACTTCCCCATGCTTCATCACCATCTCTTTCCATTTTTAATTATAACCTTCTGCTTGTGTTTTATATATGAGCCTTAATGGTATAGCTCTAAAATATCCCTTCAGCTCAGGTAATCCTAAACAACCTTGCTCTGTTGCAAGGATCAGCATATCCCACTTAACCTTATTCACCTCCCAGAAAAATTCCATCAACTCTGAATTAATAATTGTGTACACCATCTCCCCCGGTTGATAAAAATATACCTGACCTGTATATAAAATTAAAGAGACTAAAAGCATTTCACTTCTTGTATCTTATTATCCATATTCATAAACAAGAGCTTCCAGTTTCTCAGTTTTTGTATTGTCTTTTGTTTGGTCTCTTCCCAAAAATTGTTTTTAATCCATACTCTTAAATACTTAATCTTATCATTCCCTCATATTCATGTGTTTTGCTGAACCAATTTGTGTATGGGTACATAATTTACAACTATAGCCTTAGTTTCATCATCATTAATTTTATAAATCAAAGAGAGCTGAAACTGTCTCAAAATGTTTGTCATCAATGAGATGTCATTTTCTAAATTTATCAGGTACAAAATAATATCATCTGCAAATAAAGCCAACTTTTCTTGATTACCATACAAGTTATATCCCTGAATTTCTAAATCCCTAATTTTCCTTGCCTTTGGCTCTAAATATAAAAAAATAAAGGGGAAGGGGGATATCCCTGCCTGGTTCCTCTGTTCAGACACAACTTATCAGAAAATAATTCTCCCGCATTAATTCTTGCCTTCATTACCTTATATGTCTCCCTAATTAACCGTATTATTGTATCACAGAATGCAAATGCTTCCATTGGCCTGCTCATAAAATTCCACCTTACTCTGGCAAATGCTTTTTCTGCATCAAGACCCACTAACAACAATGCTATTATCTTCTGTTTTGTTTCCCTGTCTATCATCATTGTTCTATTCTTCTTCTTTCGGCTCTTTCCTGGTTAGGGGTTGCCACAGCGGATCACCTTGTCCGCACAGTGATTGGCAGTGGAGTTTTACAGTGTCGAGTTGCCAGCCCGGTGCCCAACCTTCCACAGAAGGCACACACACGCACACCTAGGGCCAATTTAGAGTGTCCAATCCACCTGTAGCATGTCTTTGGGATGTGGGAGGAAACCGGAGCACCTGGAGGAAACCCACGCGACCACAGGGAGGACATGCAGACTCCGCACAGAAGGCACCCCAGCCGAGGATCGAACCGGAGAACCTCTTGCTGTGAGGCGGCAATGCTAACCACTGCACCACCGTGGCTGCCCCTATCATCATTGTTCTATTAATTTTGTTAAATATTTCCCTCCCCTCCACAAAACCACATTGATCCATATGTATCAATTTTGGCAACACTTTTGCAATTTCTTTAGTATAGACAAAAACTATGTAAAATCATGGTTTAAATTTGAAATGGGTCTATAGGATGCTAGGTCCAGTTTGTTTTTTACAGTGTTCAATCAATATAGCACCATATCTTTCTTCCAAGATGTTGGTGCTTCCCCTCCTTTTAAAATACTGTTAAGCAAATTCAAATAGTGTTAAAATCTTTCAGATCTTTATCACTTTCACCTTCCTAACTTTGAAACTTCCACAGGAATGCCATTTGCTTCTGGAGACTTTACAGAAGATTGATTTTATATCACCATTTTTATCTTTTCTCCTCCTATCTTAACTATTAGTTGTTGGGCCTCATCTATCTCCAATCTTGGCATAATTAAGCCTTTCATAATATTTTTCATTTGTGCTCTTACTTGATTTCCACATTTCTCTGCTTTATAGAAATTTTCATAAAATTTCCTGAGTAGCTATAATATGTCTAGAGGATCTCAAGTTATTTTTCTTGTTATAGGCTCCTGAGTTTGGCCAGAACACTTTCTACTTTCTGTTGTCATAGTCTTTGTGCTAAAATGATCTGGAGTTATTATCAAAAAATAATTACTTGACAGTAGTTACTCTAAACTTGTGCTTATTATCCAGGTGCTCCCTTATTTTCTTTTTAGCATTTTACTTTTGTGCCTTTTCTTGTTTTGTGCAGTTACCCCTATTCTGCAATATTTTAATTTTTGTCAGCCCATCTAAGTAATTCCTATTACTTCTTAACCATATATGTTACTCTTTTATTTCTACACTATTTTTAAACTCCATTTTCATTTCATCCCAGTCAATAGCTGTAACTTCTGAAGATATTTCAGTCTTCTCTAATAACTAATTTCTTAAATTCCTCACTTTTTAAAAGGTAAGTGGGAAAGTGCCAGTGTCTCATTTTTACATCATTACCCTGCATTTTTATCTCAAGTTTTTAACTGGTCATGATTTGAAATAGTTAACTAAATGCACATTTTCCTGTAAAATATAATTGCTGTCTAGTCTAACCCTGCTATTATACCCTGGGGAATAACATGGAAATTCTGATTACCTACTACTAAATTCACATCTTCCATACCAAATATTTTCATACATTTCTTCAGAAATCTGCTCTCTTTTGTTATATTTCCCTTCGAGACCTTCCCCTTATAGATCCTCACTATTGCAAATCCAATTTTAGTCTTCACCTACAAGTAATATTCCCTGCTAAAAACTGATTATTTCTCTCCAAATTTTCTTACGCTCCATAATAGTATTTTTTTATGAAATATAAATACATGCCAGTGTAATCCTCTACCCTTGCCAGTTGCCACTTACTGCCACAAATCTACCATTATTGATTTTCCCTCTTATTTCACTATTTGAGACCATCTAGCAATTAATATAATTACTTCCCTTTTCCTTTGTCCCTGATATTCTACAGAATATCCATTCTGAAATCTTTTCTTTGTCCATTTCACATACTCATTTCTTCCCAGACATCCTGCAGCATTGCTGTCCACAGTCTGCATTTCTTAATATGATTCAGTACTCTTTCTTTTTTCTCTGTACCTGTAAGGCCACTCGTTGCAGGATAATATGGATAGTGTAGCCATTATACTCATAAGACATTACTAGGCTAATGGTTTAAGAGCCCTTAGTAAGCCTAGCCAATATAACCTGATTTTACCCAATATATGGTTCCTAGATGCAAGAGGATGGCATGGGTTTCTGCCTGTGCCTTGAGTATCTTACAGTCTGCCCCTGTTCATAAGGGACATAGGTGCTACCCCAACTGTAAATTTGACATTTGCCATCCATTGATCCAAACTGCATTTGAAGAGGGCTAAGGAATGGTTCTGCTGAACATTAAAGGAAGCCTGTTCCAAACAAGGAGCAGCCTCTCAGACACACATATGTCTCTCCAGCATATTTTGTTTGTTTGAGTCGATTACTAAGTTTAGATCCCTAGATTTGGTGACCCTTGTACTGTTTGACTTGCAGATTTGTAGCAACTCCATCAAGGCTGTATTTGTAAGTGCCTTGTAGGTCAGGCATAAGTCACCGCTTAATAGTTAGTAGGAGAAAGAGTAAAGGGATAGGGCTTTTAGTCTATCTGTACAGGACATGTTTGCACCCTGTATTTTCCTTGTGAGGAACCTCTCAGGTCCCTATAACTGCAGTAAGTGCCTCATCAAGTACATGCCAAATACTGCATTGTAATTGGTCTAATAAGGGCTGAGTATAACGGGACTATAATTTTCTTGGATCTGGATGCCATACCTTTACTTATAAGTTGTGCCACATAGAAGGACTTCCTCACCACTTAAGATACATGGTGGTCAAAGTTCAGGCTTCTGTCTCTCTGTGTACCTTAATCTCTCACCTATAAATTTACTCTTAGGAGTGTGCTACTGATGTAATTTGCAGTGGTGTTTGACTTCCCAAGTTGTATGATAATGCATTTTTCCACATTTAGTTTTAGTCCATAGTTTTGGCACCAGTTATTTGTCTGATCTAAACCCTCATTTCGGATATCTGCATCACTGGGGGATTCAGTGATTGCCCCCTGCTGGCAGTCATTGGCAAACATTGTCATCCAGAGGCCTAAACATTATCCTTGACTTCTAAGAAGAATATTCCAAACAGGAGTGGTCCCAGCACTAAGCCCTGTGGCACACTACTAGTAACTGGCCTTTTGCTGAATGTGGATTTGCCCACTTTAGCCACATGTCCTGTCCGCCAGCCAAATGGCTATCCATCTGGTTATGAAGGGATTTATTCCCATTTTTGCAGGTTTGTTTATATTACTTGAGTGGGGAATTGTGTCAAATGACTTGACCAGGTTAAGGTAGGCATTATGTATTGTTTTATCCTAATCCGTGGCCTTAGTGATTTTCTCAACGAAATCCACCAGATTCAGTAGGCATGACATGTCCTTGACAAAGCCAAATTGGGTCAGGTCCAGTGTTTGGAGGTTTCCTATGTCATTATTTATTAGGTCCATCATCATTATTTCCATGGCTTTACTTATAACACTAGTCAAACGTATGGGTCTGCAAATACCCTAGTCAGTAGATTTTCCCCCTTTATGCAATGAGATGACTGTTGCTGTCATCCAGTCTATCAAGACAAAGCCAATCCAGAGGCTGTGTATAAATAGTACTCATAATGGGTCTGTTAAGTCTTGATTTAAGATGTTTAAGAGGCAAATTGTTACATAATCAGGCCGCATTAAAGCCATGTTTTTAAATTTAGTGAGCACAGGGGCAACCTCTTCTTTGGTGATAATTGGCTGTGAAGTGGTGGAGGGTGTTTCTTGGATGGAGAACTGGGGGTGATGGGGTGATGACATTTGTGCTAAATTTGTCAGCCAATAGAAATTTTATACCTTCTTGGTGAGTATAGGTGGTGCCATCTACAACTAATTCTGCACATTGTTGGGTGTTGTCTTTTAAGATTACGGACATAATTGAAAGATGCCTTATAGTTATCCTTAACTTTGGAGGATTTTTTTACCTCAAAGTCTGCTTTCAGTGGATTGACTATTTCCCTGAGTCACTTGTTTAGACTAATGAGGGACTTTTTGCTCTTTTGTACACATTCTCTCTCATTTCATGATAGGATTTTCACTTTTTTGTTGTATAACCTATTAATACAAGGGGTCCACCTTGGTGGCTTGTTTTTGATATTTGACTGGGGTGTTTTTCTGTCTGGTACAGCTGTTTCTTTGCAGTTGTTTTTATTGTCATACAGGGCTTTTGTGTAAACCTCTGCATAGGTTTCTATGTTTTTTGGATTCAGGGGAACTTGGAAACTAGCTATGCTGTCCTTTAATATGGGTAATTTACCTTAGAGAAGTTTTTAAAGTTATGTTAAAATGTTATGACTCCCACCCGTTATACATGACAGTTTCTCAGTGTTTTACAACTTTTGAGTTACATGCACACACTGTATATCAGGCTGATATTTTATACAGTTGTTTCTTCTCATCTCTATTTGAACCTTTGTCACATTTTCAGGACTTCATGTTTTGATGACACCTCTCAAAAAAAAAAATTCAAAACACACAAAAAACTGCGTATGTCTTCAAAAAATGACGTGCAATCCTCCATATAGGAACAATTGCCCACAAATCAACAGCTATACCCGCAGGCATTACCTACCCTAAAATGAAGGTTACCAGGTTGAAGTGCATGCTACAGTCTGTGTCCCACTTACACTGTTTGCTGACTGATCTATTATTCTGTCTTTTCCCCTCCCAGATTGAAAAACAGCTTATATGTTTTCAGAAAACATTAACATTTAGTCCTAAGAAAAAGTGCACTGGCTATCTTCAACCAAAACTAAACTGTACACTGTTCTATTACATGCATTAACGTATTAAGGTTGCTATCTCTTATTCACTTCCCATAATTTCAGACTTTATTTTTCACTGAACTGCTCACCTTTGTACTTTTAAATTTTGCATTTCCCTCAGCACCCTCAGCAAAAAATGCTCTGAACTCTCAAAATTAACAGCTTGCACCTGCAGACAGCTGTTCTGCATGTAAACACAGTCTGCACTGAATCTGTCAATTTCAATCAGATCAGAATTTTAAACTGTATTCAGCTGCAGATTTTTTGACTCCCACTGAACATTTTCTGATGAAAAAAAAAAACAAGCTTTGCAAATGTAATAAACGTTGCATTTTCATGGCTTTCATTATTTTACCTTTTTAAGCCAACTTGTTCATAGCTGGAGCCAAGAGTATTAATCTAGACATTCACCCTCATAAACATAAAAGACAATATCTTAATTCTACGTATAATATAATCAGTGTACTTTTCTATCCCAACCCTACCCTAGTAGCCTAAGATTACAGCATATTCACAGTAAACTTTATCAAGCTTTTCTATTCTTCTTATACTGTAAAGCCTATATTTCTTTCAAATAAAAAAGTATTAGTTTACTTTATTACCTTTAACACATACAACAGACTCTCCCCCTATTTAAAATACCCCTTACTACACGAAACTGCTTTACTATGTATAATGATCAGTTTAGATCATGAAATGTTTTATACAAAAACTAGCAGGAACAAAAATTGCTTAACTTACAGTTACTTTATTTCCCTTTTAGTTTTCTTCTAAACGTAAATGTCATAAGGTGGGTTATATGCGTTATAGTCCACTGACAAGTTTAACAAAGTCAACAAATGTCCAGTCCTTCAAGACAGTTTTCTTGCAAAACTGTATTTTACAAATGTGATTGATGCTTTATAGCATCCCATTTATTCGCTAATTTCATGTCCATCTCTCAAAACAGACTCTGGTTTAAGTTCAAGGTACTCCTGATTCTTATGGTTAACTCCTGTGTTTTTTGTCTGTCAGGCATATTCCTTTGGAACAATGGAAATTTGTCAGAAGAACGAGAAGTCCCTTTCTGTTTGCTGACTCACATTTTACTGGATAAACTTTTTTATTTCCTACTTAGCCTGTTCTGCATCCAAAAATGTATTTGATCCTCTATGAAAAAAATATTCTGAAGACAGCTGGATATAGCAGCTTGAATCACACACATGCTGCTCAACATTCCCTGATTACTGGGTGTCAAAGGAAAAATATACTTTAAAAATGATCAAAACATGGTAGGTTCAGGTTAAGGCACTTTAATCTTGCAGCAAGGAGACAAAAATGTGCTATTACAGAGTTTGTCTAACTAGAAACAGGAAATACTTTCATTTTTATACATTCTCTAACTAGACATGGCCTACCAAGCTGACGTAACAGATTACCAGTTTTTTCATCGTCATCTGTTGACCATCATTCCCATGAATTTCTGCTGATTTATCAATTTTTGTGAGAAACTTCCTGAGGAAAACAACATGGCCTTGATTACTACCAGTTAGATACATGTTATGTTACCATTCAAGGTACTATGGTTAATTCAAGCACAATGCTAACAGTTCATTTCTCTAATAATCCTTTGTATACTTTATCTCTAAGTTACTGCAGCTGCACATGTTCTCATGCTTCGAACAGAGCTGATTGTTTAAAATCATTACATTTACAGAATATAGTAGTGTTCATTCATTCATTCCTGACCTAGCAGATAAGTACCTGCTTCTCAAGTACATTTCCAAAAGGCATAAACATGAATATTGCTGTGCTAGCAGTTATTAGGTCAGAGGGCATCTTGCAAGTTTCAGAAAGCATACTGCAGTTTTCAAAAAGCATCTTTTTCAGTCTCATATGAAACTCAATTTATATATAACACAGTGCATGAAAAATAGAATGAAAAGCATATTAATTCATTTGATTATCAATTGGCATTAAGCATACACACATTAATACATGTTTTTCTAACATTTCCCTCCTGTTAATACTTTTTAATTCTATTTTCAAAAAAAGAATAAACAGTTTGCTTCTTTTCCTAACCTCTTCCAACCAGGATTTGCAGTTAAGAAAGTCATTCAGTTTAAACTTTTATGAAAGTGTTTCGCATTCTAGCAGCTCTTCAAATTCAGTACTTTGATACATAGTCTCAGATACTGATATATCTATGAATTCTTTGATGAATTTCTTCATGCAGGGGATTCCTCAACAAACACAAACTCCTATTAGGAGTAATCCTACCCCAATGTCAATCAATATGTTCATTAGGGTGGAACCCCACCCCCCCCAAATACATTCTGGAAAAAGTCTGTCAGAGGGTTTGGGCCTGGTTTGGTCATGGCCGACACTTGCTGAATCACCTCGAGATGATCGTTAATCTCATGCTGATGATCAGGAATAAACGCACAGCATTCTTCTTTGATTAAAGCGCACGTCCCACCCCTCGCCACTAGGGTGAATCCAAGAGCCATTCAGTTTTGGAGTACTACAGTTTTCATGGCATTCAGTTCATCAGTTATCAGTTCAAGAGCAGAAAAAGTCACATTACTCATTACTTCGAGAAGTTTTGACAGTTTTCACAGCTCCCATATTAATTTAACTGCACCATATGCAGGTAATATACCTGCCCAGGATATGACAGCATCACTCAAGTTCATGTGCACAAGTCTGGTTCCCACATTATGATGGTCTTTCCAGCCAGCTTCGATCTGTCCCACTGGATTCTCAGGTTGCTTAACAGTCTTTTTGGTTACATCTTGGGTATTTCGAATACTTCCCTGAGGAAAAACTGCAGTGTGTTGGATGGCCGGGACCAGGTACCCCAAAAAACAACTGCCAGACCAATTCTCAGGTAACCATTTATATGCCTTTTTACCACACACAAAATAACAGTCCTCTACTTTAGTTGTTACTTTGCTACAAAATGACTGCCCTGCATGAAACATTTTCCTATCTATTACAGATAACTGTTTGAAAAGTACAGGATTACGTTGTACCTGATCAAGAGTTTTATGCATAGATTTCAAAAATGAATCATAATCTGTACTAGAAGATCCACCTAAATTATTTGTTTTTTTATAACATTTATACTGTACAGTGACATTACACTTACTCCATCCCACTTGGATGGTATCATTTTTGTAAAAACATACAATTCCTTTTTGTGTTACAGGCAAATACAGTGCTACTTTATCATGTGCTTTATTAGCAACTGTGTCAAAAAACAGATTTTCCCAGGTCTCATTGACCCCTAAGGGGATAGCAGCCATCAATAAACCCCCGTATGCTGTTGGTATGTCCGTGCAGACCCAGCAGTTCGAAACATTAAAAGTCTCAGCATACACACGTGTAATTGCCTGATAAGTGTTAAAGTTCGGATGCCAGTCTATGTTGGGTTCATTACGTTTAATCAGTTCAACTTTCATGGCAGGGAAAAGGAGTGGCCACAACAAAAAGAACAGTGTGATTAGCATAGTTATTAAAATGATTATATAAATTCTCTGAGGTTGCTCAATGTCTCTATTCACTCGGTACCTGGCCATTGTGTTCTCGTTGTACAACAGTAACAAAGTTTTTGTCCAATTCAAAGTTCTTAACCAGTTCACAGTGCGTCAAATGAATCCAGGAAGCTCGCTCTGCGATCTTGACTGCAGTGGGTGTCGACAGTAGTACCTGGTACGGTACGTCCCACTTCGGAGAACTCCAGTTCTTTCGCTTCACAATCTTCACCCAGACCCAGGTGCCTGGGGCTACTGGTGCTTCCGATTTCAGTTGCTCTTTATCTGAAACAGAATTTAACTGCAAAAGTTTGTTATTCAAAAATCGTCTCATATACCCTGCAAGTGAACTGTCAGCCTCTTGCTCTGCAGACATGAGAGGTTTCCACTGAGGTGTATAATATGCCCTCCCAAACAAAGTTTCAAAAGGAGTTAATCCCTTTACATTTTGAACAGTTCTCATGCTCAACAGTGCTAAAGGCAAACAGTGCACCCAGTTCTTTTGTGTCTCACTCATCAACTTCCTAAGCTTACACTTCAACACCCCATTATGCCTCTCTACTAACCCTGCAGATTGGGGGTGGTAAGCGCAGTGATTTTTTAACGATATTCCAAAATAACGACTAAGTTGCTGTACTGTTTGGTTCACGAAATGTGTACCGTTATCACTATAAATCTTTTCTGGTATGCCAAATCTGGGTATAATTTCTTTAACAAGGACCTTTGCAACAGTAGCTGCATCTGGATTTTTAGTTGGAAAAGCTTCCACCCATTTGGAAAACATATCTATAATGATAAGGCAATACTTTTTATTCTCGCATTTATTCAGTTCTATGAAATCCATACAAATAGTATAAAATGGATACGGTGGTGTAGGGAAACTCCCTTCCTTAGGCTTCAATGCCCCTTGTGCATGATGCTTGTTACAAACATGGCATGCTGCACAAAAATTTTTTGTGTAATTTGTAAATCCATAGGTTGTAAACACTCTATTCACTAACTGTACCATCCCCCCTGTTGAGACATGGCTCTGCCCATGGCTCAACAAAGCTGCATATCTAAACAAGTTAGATGGCAAAATTGGTTTCTTTTCCTTGGAGATGTACAGTCCCTTTTCAAGGATTGCTCCTCGTTTTATCCACTTCTGTTTTTCTACATTTGTAGTAAGTGTTTGCATTGTTTTTAACATTTCTAAATCTAAAATCTCAGAGGGTTGTAATTCCTCACTCAAAAGAAAAGCTTCTCAGGCTGAAGCTGCCTGTTTTGCAGCTCTATCAGCCCGCGCATTACCTTTTGAAATCCTATCCTGTTGCTTTGTATAAGCTACGCATTTGCAAATAACTACTTTTTGAGGTAACTGAATAGAGTCTAATAGATCTAAAATGAATTGCGCATGATTAATTGGTTTACCAGTAGATGTTATCATTCCTCTATTTTTCCACTGCTGCGCAAAAACATGTACAGTAGAAAAAGCATACTGACTGTCAGTATAAATATTCACTTTCTTACCTTTCGCTAAGGTCCATGCCCTCGTCAAGGCAATCAACTCTGCTGCTTGTGCAGATAAATTGTGTGGTAAAGAATTTGCTTCTAAAGTTTCAGCATCAGAAACAACTAAATACCCCACTAGGATCTGTCCTGTAGGACCCCTCCTGCACGAGCCGTCCACATAGTATGTCACCTCGGCATCATCCAAGGAAACATCCGTAAAGTCTTGTCTAGGTAATGTCTTTTGCTCAATCTCCTGCAGGCAGCAATGTGGTTTGCCATCTGCAGGGGTTGGGAGCAAGGTTGATGGATTCAAAGTTGTGCATCGTTCAATTGTCATATGAGGTTGGCTCAATCGTATAGTCATACAGGAAAGATGTCTAGCAGGAGAAAAATATGCTTTTTTTTCTTGCAGTAAAATAATTGCATCTGCATGAGGCACTCTCAATGTGAGAGGGTGGAATAACACTACTGAGGCCGAAGCCTGCATGGCCATTGCAGCTGCAACTACTGCTTGTACACAGTGGGGCAGGGACCGCGCCACTGGGTCTAACTGTGATGAATAGTAAGCTATGGGGCGTTGCTTGTCCCCATGCTGCTGTGTCAATACTGATGTCATATAACCTTGCTTACAGTCTACAGTTTGAAAAAATTGCTTATGATAGTTTGGTAATCCTAAAACTAAGGATGATGCTATCTGTTGTTTCAGCTTGCAGAAAGCTGTTTTTGCTTCTGGTGTCCATTGTAATAAATCCTGTGCTGCCATCGGCTTTTTGAATATTAAATTGGCCAGTGGAGCAGATTCCAAAGCATAATTTGGTATCCAACTCCGACAAAAGTTAGTAGTTCCCAGGAAGGACATAATTTCCTTCTTGGTAGTTGGTCTAGGTGCTTGTAATATTGCTGTTTTTCTATCTTCGTCTAATATTCTACCTTCCTTGGATATTACATATCCCAAGTACTTAACTTGTTTTCTCCAAAGTTGTAATTTGTTCTTGTTTACTTTGTGTCCTTGAGTAGCTAAAAACTGTAATAATGCTATGGTGTCCTCTTTGCATTCTTGCTGGGTGGGGGCTGCCAGCAGAATGTCGTCTACATAAAGTAAAATCTGACTACCTTTCGGTGGGATAAATCCCGCCAGGTTGCTTGCCATTTCTTGTGCAAATATTGTTGGACTTTCACAATATCCCTGTGGTAATCTCGTATATGTATACCGTTTCCCCTGAAATGTAAATGCAAACCAGTATTGGCTGTCAGGGTGTATCGGTATTGAGAAAAATGCATTACTAATATCTACCACAGAAAAATACTTTTGCTGAGGCTTTAAATCATTCAGTAAGGTGTGCGGATCTGGCACCGTTGGTGCCCTGGGTATAACTGCATTATTTACAGCTTGTAAATCTTGGACCATACGCCATTCTCCGTTTGCTTTCCTAACAGGAAATAAGGGTGTATTACATGGTGAATCAGGAGATTCTATTAAGATTCCTTCCTTAAGTAAGGCTGCTATTATAGGTTTGATCCCTATCTCTGCATCCTTTCTCAAGGGATACTGTCATTTTTGAGGTCTAAATGCTGACTTTGGCATAATAGTAACTGGTCCTGCTGTTCGTATAAGTCCATTTCCCTGTTGACCAGAGAGTGTCTGGTATGTTTCGCAAGGCTTTTTCCTCTTCCTCCAATAAGAGTAATACTCAGCTATTCTCACTAGCCTGTGAGTGCACAGCTGGGTGTGTCTGTGTTATCCAATTCAATTTCTGTTTCTGTACTCCTTGTTCGGAGAGTTCTAATTCTGTCTGCTTTTCCCACCTTTTGACTTTTTCTCCTAAGTCTACCCATTTCAAATTTCTATTCTTAGTTAAGCTAACATGTGGCAATCAATTAGATTTGTAAAGTGCTAAAAATTCCTGGGGCAATGAACAGCTTACTACACTGTTTCCTTCTGCGTCCCAGTACAAGTTTCGTAACACTAGTCTGTTTGCATGGTTCTGAAACAATTCTTGCTCATAATCTTTATCAGGTCCTGGTCTATTACAGTAATATAGAGTACAATGCAACAAATGCTGTTTGTCAATGTCGAGGGAGGGAGACTTACTGATGGCTACGTTCATCAGTTCTTCAGTTACTGCCCCTAGACCAGTCGTAACCAAGTCCTGGCTGTACCAATAATATGTCTCACCCTTCGGTCACACTACAAAAGTATCCATTTGCCGCTGTGCTTCCATACCCTGCATGGTTGGAACTACGGCTATGCCAAATATCTGCATTAAGTCTCTACCCAAAACGTTTACTGGGCATTTTGCAGAAACTACAATTTTACTTCTCTGGGTCATTCCTGAAACAGGGTCTGTTATCGCTATGTCATGGGAGAGTGGCTCCCGATACAGCTGTCCATTAGCTGCCTTCACTAGTATGTAATCTGGTGATTCAGAAACTTCCGGTAATTTGGAAGGGTGTATCAGGGTTTGTGAAGCCCCTGAGTCACACAAAAATTTGACTTCCCTCCCCTCTACCAGAAGCGTCACTTCCAGTTTTGTATCTGCTAAGTAAAGCTCTAGGCTCAATAAGGCTAAGTCGAAAATTTCATCTTCAATGTCTACAAATTCATGTACATCCTCTACCCCTTCTGTCACACGCTTTACCCTTGCTATCACATTTGTACTTGTCTTTTCCTGTTTATTTCCATTTAGTGATTCCTGACTATCATATAGTCATTCCTCATCCTCCTTATTTTCTGTAATCACCTTCTTATTTAGCCTGCAATCCCTTGCTAAATGTCCTTTTTTCCCGCATTTAAAATATTCACCTCTTTTCTTTCTTTCTTCAAAATCTTCTGATTGCTTGTCAGATTGTTTATTTCCCTGGGTATTTTTCTTACCCTTTCTCCCAGTTTGTACTACAAATACTTCTGACCCATCTTCTGCTAAAAATACTTGAGTTTTCTTTTTCTTTTTACTATTGAAATGTCTCTCTGCATGTCTAGCATATTCAAGTAAGGGCTGCAATCTACTCGTACGATGATCTACCATGTGCTTTGTAATAAAGCTGCTAATGGGAGTTATACTACCCTTCAAGAATGCGTTCTTTAGCTGTTGTTCATATGAGGAATCTTGTGTCTGGTTTTCTGGTATCTGCATTCCGCAGTGGTTATTAAAACACTCTAATAATCTAGCATAATATCTATCAACTGTTTCACCTTCTTGTTGAATGCACTGATTAATGCAAGTCCAGTCAGCCCTAAGCTTCCACTTTTCAGAGATTCAGTCTGTCAGACCTTTCACTCTGCCATCCAATTCTGCATTAGTATGTGGGAGTGGTCTAAGCTGTGCATCACGAGGATTCCAGTCGCCACTGATCATGTGCCAATCTGGACCTACAATTTGTCTAACAACTTTTTCTACTTCTTCTCCATTCAAATGGTAACTTCATCTCATACCCTGTAAGTCTTCTAAAAATTTTCGAAAATTCACTTTCGGATGGGGAATTCCCTCTGTGGCTTTCCGGATATCTTCCGGTGTCCACGGTCCATAGACTAAAAGAGTCGGATCCTGTCCTGCCTGTCCTGCCTGAGGATTTGGTACTTCTATGAGTGGACATATCTCTTCCTCACTCATAGCTTGTGATTTTCTATTTATTTCACACAGTTCAATCTCCCTTCTCAAGTTGCATGTTCGAGACCTTGTCTCGATAGGATCCCTGACAAATGGTTTTGATGCTGTGGAAACAGCTGGATATAGCGGAGGTGGATCAGCTTGTCCACTCGTTTCATATTCTGGTAAGGGAAGTGGAGGGGGCATAGGAGGGGCCGTTGCTATTACCAAGTTATTATCTTCTTTGTCTAAGAACATCGTTTTTGAATTCTTTATCTTTTGTTCCCTGCGATTTGCTTCCTCAAGCCACCTATGCGCCTGAGGGACTCCTAACTGCCGTTGCTTTTTTAATTGACCTTTTGCGTCTGTTTTTAGTTGCCTGACAAGTTTAATAAGTGCGAGTTTATCTAAATTACCATCAAATGTATACTTATCAACCCATTTTGTGTAATACTTAACATTGTCGGCATGCTGTAATTGCATATATTTCACGTCTTCGGTTAGGGGTGGGTCTCGGGAACTTTTCGTGCACTGATTTCCCATTGTTGCCTTAGCTAAGCTGTAAATTGTTACGTAACCCTTTTTATCACATGGTACCACAGTTCTATAGCTTTTTCACAGTTTATCTAGAATAACTGCCTACCTATTCTGTTTCCCTGATCTATGACAAAACAGTAACCCCTTTGTTGTCCCTGATTTGCACATGCAAATCTTCCTGACAAAAACAGTTCTGCAACTAGTCCCTGATCTTAAAACAGAAATAAGGTAATTCCTCCTTACCTGACCCTCCGTGAGTTGATCCACCGAATCGTTGGCTCGTCCTCAAATCCCAGATCAGAAACAGTGGCTGGCCTCTTTCAAACGACAATTCAGTCGGAGGTCTTTCAAAACAGAAGAGCCAATTTGGCCTCTTCTCCGTACGGATGCATGCCACCTGGCCCAATTCTGACCTAGGCCTAGAGCGAGAGGTACTTTCCGGTCCGAAGGACCAAACTGTCAAAAGAAAAATATATTTTAAAAATGATCAACACACGGTAGGTTCAGGTTAAGGCACTTTAATCTTGCAGCAAGGAGACAAACACGTGCTATTACAGAGTTTGTCTAACTAGAAACAGGAAATACTTTCATTTTTATACATTCTCTAACTAGACATGGCCTACCAAGCTGACGTAACAGATTACCAGTCTTTTCATCATCATCTGTTGACCATCATTCCCATGAATTTCTGCTGATTTATCAATTTTTGTGAGAAACTTCCTGAGGAAAACAACATGGCCTTGATTACTACCAGTTAGATACATGTTATGTTACCATTCAAGGTACTATGGCTAATTCAAGCACAATGCTAACAGTTAATTTCTCTAATAATCCTTTGTCTACTTTATCTCTAAGTTACTGCAGCTGCACATGTTCTCATGCTTCGAACAGAGCTGATTGTTTAAAATCATTACATTTACAGAATATAGTATTGTTCATTCATTCGTTCCTGACCTAGCAGATAAGTACCTGCTTCTCAAGTACATTTCCAGAAGGCATAAACATGAATATTGCTGTGCTAGCAGTTACTAGGTCAGAGGGCATCTTGCAAGTTTCAGAAAGCATACTGCAGTTTTCAAAAAGCATCTTTTTCAGTCTCATATGAAACTCAATTTATATATAACAGTGCATGAAAAATAGAATGAAAAGCTTATTAATTCATTTGATTATCAATTGGCATTAAGCATACACACATTAATACATATTTTTCTAACACTGGGATACATTTCTTTCTTTTCTGCCTGGTGTACAGTGAATAATCCTTTTCCAAAACACTCTGCTGTTGCTAATTTTTAATATGTTTTCCATCTGCCACAGCTTTGTCAGGATCAACTCTTTCTGCTGGTATGAGTACATCTTATTAATAAAGGTCTTGGCTGCTTTCTCATGGCCAGGTTAGCAGCATACACTCAATGTGCCTTTTCAATTAACAAATCCTGTTGTGGAATATCAGTCCATTTGCTTATTTGTGCTTTTATAAAATTACTACAGTCTACTCCTTCCAGTTTCTTTGGGACAGCCAAAAACTGCTGGGTTTCTCTGTGCGGTCTGTCTTTTAAGTACCATTTTTTGCAATAGTTCTTCTTGAGTATTCTCATACTCAGCTTTTTTTTTTTCATTTCAATCTTTGATTTTTGAAGCTTTATCAGTTCATCTGAATAACTAGTTAAAGCTTCTATTTTCCAGCCTTTTATTTGAGTTGATATACTCCTTCAATGTTTCATTTATTTGAATCACCTCTATTATTTGATTTGGGTTTTTTTTCTTGTAAATTACTGGAAGCCAAAGCTGAATCTTGAATTGCTTTTTGCGTAGCAGCTATAGAATTCTTCCCAGACAATGTTTTCTCTTCACCTTTTCTAGTTACTTCTCTTTCAGGTTGTCTAAATTTCTTCTTTATTGGCATCCAAGCAATATACTTATTAGCCAGTAAATTAATTTTACCCAAGCTGACAGTATTACTGGTTGCTGTTTTTTATTTTCTTTTTTCATACTGAGAGTGATGAAATTAAGCTGTTGATCATTGTGCAGCCATCTTGAAAGTCTCCACATCTAATTCTTATTGATCTGTGTTGTTCAGGTAATTGTTTCTTGCTGACTTTCTTGTGCAAATGCTTGTATAATCAAGACGATGTATGAAGAACCGATATTGCTGTTACTTGTATAAGTAAACTGACTGACCAGTTAATAAACTATACAGCAAAAAGATCATGGATTAATAAATACTGCAAATAAATTAAAAACAGAAATTAATAACAGTGCTGTTTTGTTTTTGAAATTTTCAGGTGTTTGTTTCTGTTTACATAACACAGTGGGTCCATCTTGTGAGCGCTGTCAGGAAGGCTTCTTTGGTAACCCATTTATAGGCCAGATAGATGACTGTAAGCCCTGTCCCTGTCCGGGACAGACTGCTTGTGCAGTGATCCCCAGCAGTGATGAAGTCGTTTGCACAAACTGTCCACAGGGCCATGCAGGTAAGCACATGTCTATGTAAAGAATTAAGACAGACTGGAAAAAAATAATGATAAAATAGCATCAGACATAGTTACATACTATGGCCAGACAAGAAAATCCCACATTCTTAGCAATAATCTGGCTTGTGTCTTTGGGTATATGCACTGGATTACATGGGTCTACTTTCAGCCGTATCTTTGTTACATTAATGATTTAAATACAAGAAAAATATGACTGGTATTCTAAAGCATTAAACTTTGAATTTCAATAAGTGACATCATATAGTAAAGAATGATAGCCCAGATATTATCAATGAGATTTAGTAGAAAAAATAGCATCTGTTTGTAATATAATAAACATATTGGCAATTACAAAAACTTTCCTTTTATTAGCATATATTTATAACGAATGTCTAAAAGTAATTTCTTAGGGAATAAATGTACGCTTAAAGGTATTGGTATTAACTAGTAATACAGACCATTTCAGGAGGATAAACTGACATCAAAATCATGGTTTTGTAATGGTGGTCAGTATAATGTAATATGCATAGATGACTGACTATAGGAATGTGAACTGACTATGGTGAATTTAATTCAGGAATGAAGCACACACAGTAGATTTGGCTGAAAAGATGCAAGTTTAAAACTTTTCAAATTACTGTAGTGTATTTTTATTGTAGCTACTAGTAGTAGGGAGTTAGTTTTTGGTTCCTGTAAATAAAAAGGGATTGAAAGAAATGAATAACCATTAAGTTATTTAGTGTTTTGAGATCTTTTTGTTGTTGTCGTTTTTCTACTAAAGGTGGACATTAATTAATAAATAGTGGTTTAGAAATCATGGTGTTGGCTTTAGAATGGTTGATGCAATGGTGTCTGCTTTTTGGAAGAATGAATGCATAAACCCAAAGGCCTAATAGAAACAATATAGTCATATGTGTATGTGTATATATATATATATATATATATATATATGTATATATATATATGTATATATATGTGTATATATATATATATATATATATATATATATATATATATATATATATATTTTTTTTTTTTTTGCAGAACATTCTATAATATGAAGGCACAATAAAGTACAAGATGTACGGTGGCAGTAACTAAAAGTTTATTGGGGTTAGTCAGTAACTGATTCTGAAGCAAATGGACTATTTTTTTCTCTTCTACATCAGAATTAGAGAAACTTGCAGATAATTCTATTAAAAAGATCTTTGAAGAATGATGAGTTGTCAGTACAGAATTCTGGATACTATACTTAAACTGAAATTCATTAGGCATGCTTGATGAGGAGGGAGTTAGTAAAAGGTCAGTTTTGCATTTTACACTTCGGAACACAAATTTAATCAATGAAAAGTTCACATTTCACAAGACATTTTAGCTATTGGTACTAATAGTTCACATTAATTGAACATTCTTGGGAATACACTTTATTTGTTAAATCGCTAAGTAACTTGGCCTGAAAAACATTTTTGTCATAATGCAGGCCAGAGGCCCATATATAGTTGATATTGATTATGTACGTCAGGTAATGCTGGGTTATTTATCTTAGTAAGGAAACATATAAAATAAAATGAAAGTTGCTGCTTATGTATATTGGGTTACACAATCTTATATGTTCAATAACTGAACATTTTTACAAATAATAGATTATGCAGATGTACAGTACATACACTGTTTTACTAAATATTGCTGAAATAGTTTATTCCATGTATAACTAATAAGCAAGCCTTATGTATGTCTTAAACATTTAATAGAGTGAGTATGCTTGATGTGTACAGTGTTTCTTAGCTGATTAAAAGCAGCTACGGTTAACTGTAATGTGATCATATAGCAGAACATTATTGGAAAAAATATATTTATGGTGCTGTTAATTAAGAGACAGAAGACTAAAGGAAGAGGAAATGATCTTTCTGAAGTACCTATACATATGGGAAAAATGTCGACAGTTTAGAATTCATGGTAACCTAATTTATCAGCCCTCTAGATATTGTTGGAACCATCACCATGTTGAATTTGTGAGACTTTTGAAAAATTGAAGAATTTGGATTGATTTAGTGAATGATACTGTTTAATGTTTTAAGGACTTTATTCAATATGGCTGACTATTTTCATTTACAATTTAACAGTAAGTACACTATTGATCATATAATCTATTTATATCATCTATCACTTGATCAGTAATTTCATTAACTGATAAGTCTACCTACCAAGTATTTTTTCATAGGTGACACAGTCCTTAGCTTGGCAACTGCGCTGGCCAGAGCAACTAGGTGTAGCTGTAGTTACACCAGCTTTTGGTTCGTCCACACCTGCAAATCTATCAGTTTCTGTAGTAAATCCTCAATGGATGAGTCAATAGGAAACCACACCAGGAAGCAGGAACTACAACACTGCAGGGAAATAATACCTTAAAATATGGATTGCACTTAGCTGCTATATTACTAGGTTCTGACAACTGACAGGTCTCAATCCAAGATGCCCAAGTACACACATGAAGATATTGGAGTCAGGACATATAAAAACTCAGATTTATTTAATTTGTCTGAAATAGAAGATGGTTATCTCCCTTGACAAAAAATAAACAGTACATTTAATTCTTCACTGTTACTTCTATGAGTCTACCTTATGTATATTTGTACATAATAACTTTATTTGTATACACATTGTTTTATTGGCTTAATTTACCTATATTTGTTGACCTGAATCATTTTTGTCCATATGTTCATAGGTAAGTACTTGGCTAGCTGCTCTTATGGCCATTTTATGCATAGCAATTTTCTTCATTTTTAATATAATTAACCTATCCCATTTGGTTAGAGACTAGCTGTATCCATTTCTTGGCCAATAATTATATTTTAAGCCTAAGAGAATAACTGGGACCATACCATACATAATTTGAGGTGACATTTGCATGGGATAAAGCATTCAGGAGCTGTCTCTGTCCTGCAGTACCAGAAGGGTCAGTCCTGAGGTAAATGTTTTATTTCCCATCCATAAATTAAAGTTGCACTTGAATATGGACAGGGAGGAGTCTGTTCCAGAGCAGCTGTATTCTCTTCAAGACACTCCTGTCTATCCAAACTACTCTGTTGATGTTGCAGAAGAGGATTAGATGCCTAGACTGAGCATTTGTGATGTCATCTGACTTGCTGGTATGCAGTAAATCCATCAATATTATGTCAGAGATTACCTTGTATAGCAGTCACAGGTAATCTCTAATGATAACAAGTGTAGTGACAGGGCGTTGAGTATGTACAACATGTTGTTTAGGCTTTGCTACTTTGTTGTTACTGTTTTGCATGTAACCCTGGCTGATCCTGGAATTGGTTCATAGGTTCATACTAGGCTATCTGCCCTAGGGCATTTATAAGCCTAGCCAGAGTGTGTGTGGCTTTCACCACCCCTTAGGATGAGAATACTATACCCATTAGTTTGCTGTGCCTCTGTCCAGCAGTGATACAGAGATGATTCCCGGGGTAAACCTACGATCTCCCATCCACTCATCAAGATTTCTCTTGAACAGAGTCAGTAAGGGGCTCTGCCTCACATGGACTGGGATTCTGTTCCATAGTGTAGGGAGTCTCTGGGTGATGAATCTGTCCCGCCAGCACGTCCTATTTATATCCGTGTTGAGGTTTAAGTCTCTTGCTCTCGTGGCTCTGGTGGATTTGGATTTTTTGAGGTGGAGCATGTCCATTAATTCCGGGTTGGACATGGCCTTGTATGTCAGGCACAGATCACCTCTGAGCAGACGGTATGCGACTGAATAGAGCTGGAGTTTCTTCAGTCGGGCATCATTATGACATATGTTTGAGCCCCTTTATCCTTTTGGTGAGGAACTTTTGGGGTCTTTCCAACTGCTGCAGGTGTCGGGTAAGGTACATTCCGAATGGGGCGTTGTACTCAGTCATTGGTCTGATAAGTGAAGAGTACAGGGGTACAATGACCTCTCCTGATATGGATGTGAATCCCTTCATGATCAGGTGGGCAATGTAGAAGGTCTTCCTAACCACTTTGGCAATGTGAGTGTCAAAAGAGAGGTTGCTGTCAACTTGGGTCCCCAGGTCCCTGATAACTTCTTCCGTGTTTAATGGATTACCACCTATGTGGTAATTAGGGGTTACCTTGTTTTTCCCAAAGAGTATGACTATACATTTTTTGGCATTTAGCTTAAGGCCATGGCTCTGGCACCAGTTATCCATTTCTATGAGACCTCTCTGGAGGATGTCTGTGTCTGATAGAGTGTCAATTATGGTGCCCAGTTTGCAGTCTTCTGCAAATTTTGTCAACCACAATCCCCCTATGTTTGCCTGCACTTCAGAAAAATAAATGCCGAACAAGAGGGGGCCCAGGACTGAGCCCTGTGGGACACCGCTCGTGACCGGCTTAGAGTCTGACATGGCACCAGCAACTCTAACCCTGTGTGTTCTGTCCTTGAGCCAGTTTGCAACCCATCTTGTGACATATGGGTTTACATCTAAGCTGGTGAGCTTTTCTATGATGCCCGAGTAGGGTATTGTGTCAACGCTTTGCTAGGTCAAGGTAGGCTGTGTGAACTGCCTTACCCTCATCAATGGCCTTAGTGACTGTTTCGAAAAAGTCGACCAAGTTCAAGAGGCAGGATCTGCCCTTGACAAAGCCAAATTGGGTAGGATCCAGTGTCTGTAGGTCCCCAATGTCTTTATTTATGAGTTCCATTATGATCCTCTCCATAGCTTTGCAGACAAGGCTTGTCAAGCTTATGGGGCAGTAATTTCCAGGGTCCGTAGAAGCACTGCCTTTGTGGAGTGGGACCACAGTTGCCGTACGCCATTCTTTGGGTATGTATCCTGTAGTAAGGCTAAGGTTAAACAGCAGCCTTATGTGTGGGTTTAGTTCCTCATTGAGTTCGTGTAGCACACAGCCGGGGACACCGTCCGGTCCCATTGATGCTGTGTTTTTTGCTTTAGATAGAGCAGCTCTCACCTGGGCATCTGAGATGTTTGGGAGGCTAGACTCTGGTGGGATAGATATTTCTCCTTTTGGGGGCGCGGGGAGAAATTTGCACTGAACCTGTCTGCCAGTATGTTTGCAATGTCTGTGGGTTCAGTGATTTTTTTATCATTTTGGACTAATTCTGAGCATATCTGGGAGTTTCCACCCAGGTTTCTAACATAGCTAAAGAAGGCTTTATGATTGTCTTTTGTGTCATTAGCGATTTTTCTCTCAAAGTTGGCCTTGGATGATTTTATGAGTGATCATAGTTTTTTGCTAGTATTGATCAGAGATGCCTTCCCTTTTAGGGATTTTGCTCTGTCATGTAGTAGCTTTCTCCTCTTGTTGTAGAGTTTGTTTATGGCTGGGGTCCACCAGACCAGGCGCCTGCCTTTGGTGGAAAGGGTCTTGATTTTATTAGGGATTGCTTGATCCATACATTCCTGGAGGTGCTCGTAGAAGGCATTTATAAGGGTTTCAGCAGCGTGGGTTGTGGGCTCGGGGGCCTTGAAGGATACCACTCCAGTCTTAAGAAGTGTGAAGTTTGCTTTTGAGAAGTTCTTCACTGTGGTCTTTTTTGCTGGGGTGGGGGCGGGATGTGGATCTCCAGTGAGATTAATTTATGGTCTGATCTCACCAATGAGGGATATACTTCCGGTGTGGAGCATTTTGTCCCCATGTTTGTGATGATCAGGTCTAGTATATTTTCTCCTCTTGTGGGAATGGTGACTAGTTGTTCCATAGCATTTGAGTTTATGAACTCAAGGAACCTTTGGGCTAGGGTGTTGGGGCTTGAGTAATGTTCCCAGTCTATGTTTGGGTAGTTGAAGTCACCCAATATGATGGTGTTTGGAGAGACATTCATACTCTCCAGTGTCTTCAGGAAGGCTGTGTGGGTTTCCTGAGTTTGAGAAGGTGGTCTGTAGCATGTTACAAACTGTAGGGCAGTTTTACCTATGGTTAATTGCACCTGGATGGTCTCCGATGCTTCGTGCATTGCCACTAACCTGGAGGTGTGGGTATCCTTTATGAATATGGATACTCCCCCTCCTTTTGTGGTTCGGTCCGGATTTTGGGGCCGGAACGCATGATATGAGTTATAACCTAATAGTGCTGGGGTGCTCTCAGGAGCCTTGAACCAGGTTTCAGTCACAGCACAGACATCGATGTTCTCCATACTGAGGAGGGCTTCGAGGGCGTGCATCTTGAGGTTTAGACTACTGGCATTGAGCAGTATTACCCTTAGTTTTTCTCCATTTTTGTTTTCTAGGGTGGTAGGTTTATCATTTGAGCCTTGCCTAAAAAAGGCACTATGGGGGTGGCAAGAGCCTTTGCCAATATCCGGAAGCCCAGGGGTGACAGGTGCAAGCTGTCCCTTGCGAAGCAGCGTGGCTTGTCAAGCATGTCATCCCAGGCAGACAGACATTGGATCCCCTTAGAATGACACCAGTAATTAAGCCAATTATTAAAGCTGATCATTTTGTCATTCTATGATTACAGGTCTACCCCAGTAAACAAAAAAAAAAAAAAAAATATATATATATATATATATATATATATATATATATATATATATAGCTCCCCTTTATAATCGCGAAATACTGAAATCTCGAATTTCAGTATTTCATGACCATAAAGGTGAAACCTTCAAATACCGAACCTTCACAATCCTGAACCTACAAATCCCAAACACACAGCATACACCACACCACACACAAACAACAACACCCACACTACAAAACAAATAAACACAAAAATAAAACACCACACATCTACATACATACACTATACATAATCAGGGGGTCAAACCCCCTCTACTTATATATACTAACTCTGAGATTGTACAAACAGCAAAAGACAGTAAACACACACCCAGACATTCCACAGTCCCACACGCACGCTCACACACACACACACACACACACACACACACAAACACCAACACATCCAACAATTACACATTCATACATTCACCTTCATACCCTAACCCACACATACAACTTACAAACAATCGCACATACACTCCACCTCCCACCCAAAACACTTACAAAACACTCACTTACCTTAGATTAAACGTAAATCCATACACTACTCGGAACTACATCTAAACCAAACAGCACATGTCACGTAACTTAAAGCCATAACACTGAATTCAAAATATTCAAATTCACGATTATGCACTTTCGACATTTTAAAAATTCGTCTTTATGGTCGCGAAATACTGAAATTCGAGATTTCAGTATTTTGCGATTATGAAGGGGAACCATATATACACACACACACACACACACACACATATATATATATATATATATATATATATATATATATATATATATGGTTCCCCTTCATAATATCAAATTACTGAATGCTCAAAATTCAGTAACTTGAAATTATAAAGTCGAACCAACAAAAATCACGAAACCCACAAGAACGAAAACAAAAAACCCCAAACATACAGAACACATACACCACACAACACGCACACCATACAACCCACATAACATAAACTACAAGCCCTACACTACATGTACGCAGGGGGGGCAAGCCCCCCTGCACCCCCCCGACTTATATATTCTAACTCCGAGATCACACTAATGCACACAAAAAAAAAAAACACCACACAGACATTTTAACCTGCCTCGCACACACACAAACATACCACACGTACAGACACATCCAACACTCACACTCATACTCCCACCTTCCTACCCTAACCCACACACACAACTTACAAAACACGCACATACACTTATTTACCTTCACTTCCGTAAAACATCCCAACTCACACACTTCCTGTCCCGTAGCTGACATGCATAAGCGCGAATTTGAGATATTGGAATTCGCGCTTATGCATTTTTGACTTTACAGTCTTGAGTTACTGAATTTCGAGCATTCAGTAATTTGGGATTGTGAAGGGGAACTATATATATATATATATATATATATATATATATATATATATATATATATATATATATATTTTTTTTTTTTTATGGGTTCCCTTTAAATCATCGAATGTTCAGAACATCGGAGTTCTGATCATCGAGACCAGAACATCGATGTTCAGAACATCGAAGGTTTAAAGTGGAAATGCCAGGTAAGTGAGATTGTGGAATGTTGAGTGTGTATGCAGGGCAGCAAGGTGCCCTGCATGTTTTGTGTGTGTGTGTGCCATCTGAGTGTTGGGCATTGCAGGTAGGGTACTGGAAATCTCCCATTTAGCGCTACCGCATTTGGCGGTAAATGGGAGATTTCCCTTACCCCACTGTAGTATGATCTCGGAGTTGGAATATTAAAGTAGGGGTGGTGTGGGGGGGCACAGCCCCCCACATGGGGGGGGTGCAGGGGGGTGAAGCCCCCCTGCATAACATAGTATTTATGATTTTATTTTATTTTTTTACGATTCATTTTGAATTTTTGATGTTCTGAACATCTATGTTCTGGTCTCGATGATCAGAACTTTGATCTTCTGAACATTCGATGATTCAAAGTGAATATATATATATATATATATATATATATATATATATATATATATGTGTGTGTGTGTGTTTGTGTGAATAAAATTTGGCTTTTTATACTGTAATAAAGCCTAGTGCTACCAGCATAAACCAGGCCTTGATTCCATTTCCAGGTATAATCCATTAAGTAGCCCTTATGGGCTCTCACACTTCTGTTTCCAGGATCATCTTTCAGATGTTCCTTGAACGAGGAACTAATTTTCTGGTCTGTTGATTTTGAGCTACTTCCTTGAAGACAATATTAATTGACAAAACTTTAACTGTAAAACTGTTTCAAAGTTGTGTCTAGCTACTTATACATGAGAATATTCTCAAGTACTGCAACACATATTTAATGGCACATTTACATCTTTTTCAGTGTCAATATCACTTTCTGTCTGTCCGTCTTTCTCTCTCTCTCTCTATATATATATATATATATATATATATATATATATATATATATATATATATATATATATATATAGATATACAGATAGATCTATATAGATATATAGGACACACTAAATTGGCTGTAGGTGTGAGTTTGCATGTGTGGGTGTGTGGGGAGTGTGTGTGTGTGTGTGTGTGTGTGTGTGTGTGTGTGTATTTGAAGGAACAACCACAGCTGGGTTAATCACCATTTTGATGTGACACCCTGAACCTATTTGCAAAATTGGAAAAAAGACGGTTGTGGGTGAGCCAGTGGTGTTGAGGGAAAAATCCCTGACTATAGCCCAGGCTACTTTGGTTTGATCAGTAGCTTGGGCTATTGATGGTGTGGTAGGGAGGGATTGGTGTGTTCATCATGGGTGGGAAGGTACTCATTGATGATGCTCCCTAAGGGGAAACATGGTCCAAAGAGGAGGACTGCTTCAAATGTATTTGACAAGTTTGGGGGAGTGGAGAAGAGGAATGGTTAGGGCATATAAAACAAGTCCCCCTGATGGAAGCACAGACAGCCAAGCCCACAGGATACCCTTAAAATCCACAACCAGTCCCAGCGATACTGGAGTAAGCCTGGGGAATAGGAGGATGACTGGTAGGCCCAGAGTGGATGTGGGACAGTGGGGAAGCCAGGCCAGTAGGATGAGGTCCAAAGGAATAAAAAAAAGGGGGTGGTGGGTGGTGTGTATAAAAGATAGACATTCAAATGCTTTGATGTTTCACACATGCTTTCCTTAAGTGTTTGTGTGATTAAGGAGTTGGTTGTGCTTAAGTAATGGAGAGTTTGAGGGCATCCTCCCCCATAGAGAGGTGCAGTGAGTTAATCCCTCTGCAAGAATACCTGTTCCCAATGTAGTTTGGACTATATTTTGCATTCTTACCTAAATTTGCATTTTTTTTTCAAAATTAGTCCTTGTCTCTTACAGATATATATGAGAGTTGTAGGCATCCATAAAGTAAGTCAGGCTGAAGCATAAAATGCACATCTTTCACATACTAAATCATAAGTCATTTCCTTGTGTGTTGTTTGTAAATGCCTTACACTGATAGGAAATCTTAGTATACAAAATGCATTGCTGAAGCAGAGGCCTATGTTTGGAAATAATAACAATTTTAAACCAGCTATGGAGTCATGGTCTGCATGTATTGAGAAATATGAATATTTTTCATTGAAGACCATATTCTTTATGATAAGCATATAGGGGAATCACATAGTGGATGTGTGTTTCTGTGTATAGCCCACTTAATTGTTTGTCTGAGCCACCTTTAAAACCTACAAGCAAATTATTGAAATGTTAAAGGGATATTTTGAACTCAAATCATTAGATGTTAAGTTGTCAGTCTCGCCTTCATTCTTGCTTGATGGGTTTGGAGCCGATCCTCGGCTCCGACTCAGCACTTGCTAAGCTCAAAAGTCACTTCCACCAGCTCGAGGCAGCCCCATATCCCATGATGCAAGGCGGTGATTACCCAGATCTCATTTGCCGCTTCGCTCATGAGGTAACTTTTTACCAGCTCCTGGTAAGTGAATTTGTCTCTACTTTTTTCTAAGACTTTAGTCCACCCCATTACCTTATATTTATATATATATTACTTAGTTAATTTCTCAATTCACTTAGCCCTATTCCCGTTAGTGTCCCGTTCCCTTTATTTACATTTTTTGCTAGTCGGGCCTTAGGTCTTTACCCCTCCTATATTTTTCCTGTCAGGGTTTGTTTGGGTGTGTCTGTGTGTTTTTTTCCCTGTACTTGGTTTTGTTAAACTAGTTTAATTTTTTGGACTGAGTGTGTAGTGTGTGTGTGTAGGTACTCAGTAATGTCTAAAGAGGCTAGGGTCTCAGGCTTCAAGAAGTGTGACTCGTGCTGTCAGAAGATGTCTCTGACAGACGGTCACACTTCTTGTATTTATTGCCTGGCACCTCTCCACCTGCAGGACTCCTGTGCTATTTGCCACTCCTTCAGCTAGAGAGTCCTGCAGGAACGTAGAAATAAACTTATTCTCAGGGGCTTATTAAAGCCTGAGAGCTCCCCGGCTAAGTCCGGCTCGGGGAAGCCCTCAAAGCCTCCCAAGGCCCAGGCTTCAGTGTCCAAGCCTTCAGCCTTGGCTCCGACTCCCTCAGAGTCGAGATCGGCTCTGGCTGGAGCCGATCCTTCCTTCTCTGAAGGTTCGGTATCGGCGCCGATACTCTTGCTTCCATGCCTGTGTCGGCTCCGGCTGGAGCCGACACATCTCTGACTCAGCTCGGAGCCGACAAGTTGTCGGCTCCAACTGGAACTGAAGGTTCTTTGGCTCTGATGGCTCTGTCGAGAAAGAGATCCAGATCTCCGTCACTGGAGTCTATTCATTCGGCTCCGGCCTCTTCTTTACTTTCGGAGCGGAGCCATCGGAGCCGATCCTCAAGGTCTTCCAGACTCTCAGACCATGACTTGAAGAGAGTGGTGAGTAGACTGCTGAAATCACAGGCACTGGCCCAGATGCTTCATAGCCCACACGCTATTCCACACCCTCCAGAAATTCCTCTTTCGACTCTCCTTCAGAGCTCGGAGCCGGAGCTTATTGGAACTGTGACTGTTGGTGCTTCGAAGCCGATACCACTCCTTTCGGCTCCGTCGTCTTCGACTCCTATCTCCTCCTTGAGACCGTCCTTGGAGGGATCTGGCCATCAGGCTTCCCTTGTTGGTTCTGAGGGGGCGAGTGGCATCGGACCCTTGTCCGACCCCGTTCTCCCCCTCGGAGCTTCGGCTTTGGTAAGCTCGGCACCGACATCTACTTTGGAGCCTTCCCTTTTGGTGGGGCCGGGGATTCCTGTTTCCTCGGAGTGAGAGCTCTCGGTCCTCCCCGGGAGGGGAGCCTTCGAGGTGATGAGAAGTGTACTAGCCGCCGAGCTGAGTCAACAGTTGGTCCCTTTAGCTCCTCCCTCTTCAGTGCCTGTAGATATCTCTTCCCACTCTCTTGCTCCCGGACCCAGAGATCCATCGTCCCAGGTTTCCCCATTGGGAATACCTACCTCTTCCGAGGTTTCTCCTGATCCTTCAGGGGAACCCCCACATAAGAGGACCTGCAAGAGGAAGCATTTAGACTCCCCTGAGTCTACGACATCAGATACCGACTTAGATGAGTCGGAGGGTTCCCCAAGATCCCCCTCTGAGGATGTCTCCTTTTCAGACATTCTTGAACTCCTCAAACAGAGGGGGAACTGGCCCTCCATTAACCCCTCCAAGGATGAGTCGGTATACCTGGAGGCTTTTGGATCTCGACCCTCCACCTCCTGGGTGTCTCCACCTTTTGACCCCCTCATGGACGTGATAGCTCGAAAGGCATGGGCATCTCCTGATTCTGTGCAACCAGTCCCCAGGAGGCCTTCTAAATTTATCACGGCCCCCACTGAAAAACAGTTTCTCACTAAAGGTGTCCCGGTTGATGCCATGGTGGTGGCGGCCGCCACCAAAAAGGAACTTGCAGATCCTTCCGTACTGGTCCATCCTCTTAACAAGGAGTCTAGGACCATGGACAGGTATGGTAAGCGGATGTTTTCCTCAGCGACCTTTGCTATGCGTTCGCTGAATTATCTATGTCACTTCACCCGACTTCAAAGAGATATCCTCAAGGAATTGGGTGAGGTGGTACAGGATCCATCAGCTGCTGGGGCTCAAGAGAAGATTGCCTCTCAGCTGGAAATCCTAAATTCAGTAACTAACTCCTCCATGTGGCTCATTTCTTATGCAGCCAATGGAGCGAGTAGAGCTGCAGGCACAGGAGTGGCTCTCAGACGTCAGTCCTGGATGCGACTTTGCAATTTTGCAGACCCCTTTAAGGCGTCCTTCACAAACTCTCCCTTCGATGGGACAACTTTGTTTGGACCTCAGGTGAAGGACACTTTGACCAGGTGCGAGCAAGACGGCAAGACTCTTTCTGCCGTAGGAGTCCGTTTCTCCACCCCTTCAAGACCTTACCCCAAAGGTCAGAAGGGAGGAAAAATGTGGTTCCAAAAATCTCAAGGAGTCACGCCTGATGCACGTGGTCAGTTTACCCCCAGAGGCAGAGGGGGTAATAACAGACGCCGCCCTAGGGGCAGAGGGGGTCCGCAGAACCAGGGCAGAAGAGAGCCTCTCTCTGACAAGCCCTTCCAGCATCCCTGAGGTGTTGCCCGACTGCCCACCCTTGGAGGCAGTCGGGGGGAGATTGCCACTGTACCCAGAAGCCTGGCTTTCCCTTTCTCAAGACAAATGGGTACAGTCGATCATATCCGAGGGTTACAGAATACCTTTTGAGAAAAGCCCCTTCCCTCAAAAAGGATCCCTTCCAGACGTTCCACCCGGTCTAAGGGAAATTGCAAAGCTAGAGGTTTCAAAACTTCTAGAGAAAAGGGCCATCCAGCCAGTTCCAGCAGGCCATTTAGAATCCGGAATCTACTCAAGTTTCTTTTTGGTCCCCAAAAAGACGGGAGACTGTTGACCAATATTAGACCTCAGCAGACTAAACAAGTCTGTCAAAAAGACGAGATTTCGGATGGTCACACTTCAATCGATTTTGCCCTTTCTGGGCAAAGACAACTGGATGTGCTCTATAGACCTTCAGGATGCGTACTATCACATAAAAATCCACAGACGCTCCAGAAGGTTTCTCCACTTTCGGCTGGGGACCAGTCATTTTCAATTCAGAGCCCTGTCCTTTGGTCTCACCACAGCCCCCAGAGTGTTCACCAAATGCATGGCAGTGGTCACGGCTCACCTGAGACGTCAGGGATTCCAGGTGTTTCCGTACCTAGACGACTGGCTCCTCACAGCCACCACCAGGCATCAACTTCTCCAGGCCAGGGATTACACTCTACATCTCTGCAGCCAGTTAGGGATTTCTGTCAACTTCGAAAAGTCTTCCTTATTGCCTTGCCAATCTATTACCTTTATAGGCGCAGATCTAGACACTACGCGGATGTCAGCAAATCTAACAAATCAAAGAATCCTGGATATCCAAAATCATGTTCGGATCATCCTATTCAGCAAAAAGGTACAAGCCAGGTTGGTCCTGAAAGTGTTAGGCCTAATGGCAGCTGCCATCACACTTCCTCCTCTGGCCCGCTTTTACATGCGTCTCCTACAGTGGATGTTGTTTACCCGATGGTCCTTCCAGCAGTTGCCCATGCATCACAAGATCCTTGTCACACAGACCTGCAAGAGCCACCTATCCTGGTGGATTTCTTCCCCCCTAGTCCATCAGGGCAGACCATTTGTCCCCCCGGCCCCGGTAGCCACGGTCATTTCGGATGCCTCCCTGATCGGGTGGGGGGGCATTACCAGGGCAGGATGGTCCATGGCACGTGGCAACCGTTCGAATACCACCTGCATATAAATGTCCTAGAGATGAGAGCAGTGCTTTTAACGTTGCAAGCCCTCAACGACTTTCTTCCTTTAGGAACTATCGCAGTTCACACGGACAACATGTCCGTAGTATGGTATATCAACAAACAGGGCGGGACCAAGTCCTATCCTCGGTGTCGAGAAGCTCTCAGACTTTGGCAATGGGCGATCTCCGCTCAGCGGTTTCTGATAGCAACGCATATCCCCGGGAAAACCAACATCATAGCGGACAGGTTGAGCAAAGCTATACTCATGCCTCACGAGTGGTCTCTCAAACAATCTATAGCGGAAGAGATTTTTCAGAAGTGGGGCCCTCCTTGCTGCGACCTTTTTGCTACACCCCAAAACAGCAAATGCCCAGACTTCTTCTCTCTCTTTCCACTTCCAGGCCATCCCCCCAGAGATGCTCTAACCCAGGATTGGCCCCGGGGACTTCTTTATGCTTTTCCCCCTTTTCCGTTGATTCCTCAAGTACTTCAGGAAGCTACCAACTTGAGAGCTAAGCTGATTCTCATTGCTCCTTACTGGCCTCGACAAATTTGGTTCCCGCTCCTTCATCGACATCTCTTAGTGCAGCCTTGGCATCTGGACCCAGTTCCAGATCTTCTGACCCACCAGTCGGGTCAACTACACCAGTCCATTCGTTCCCTCAACCTCACTGCTTGGTTGCTCCACTTCCTTCCTTAGCCAGGCTTCCTATGATCTCTAATCCCATTAGGGACATCATAGTAGCTTCTCTAAAGCCCTCTACCAGAAGGATTTACTGTAGCAAATGGCAACGTTTTTCCTTTTGGGCAAGGTCTAAGAACATAGATCCCTTTACTGCCCCTATTCAGTCAGTTTTGGACTTCCTAGCTGAAATTTTTCACTCTGGTTCTTCTTCCACAGTTAAAGTCCAGCTGGCAGCAATCTCGAATTTTCATGTTGGATTTGCAGACCAGAACATTATGTCTCACAAACTTTGCAAAGCCTTTCTCAGAGGGATCTTCCTACTTAAACCCCCTGTTAGGGATCCTCCACCACAGTGGGATCTAAATTTAGTGCTGGCATCCTTAATACTTCCCCCTTTTGAACCGGCTGCTACATGCTCGTTAAAATTTCTCTCTTGGAAGACACTCTTTCTGGTCGCTATTACTTCGGCTAGAAGGGTGTCTGAACTTCATGCTCTCTGTGTTCGTCCCCCGTACTTGGTCTTCCACAAGGATAGAGTATCTTTGAGAACTAATCCGTCTTTTTTGCCCAAGGTTGCTTCTAAGACAAATTTAAACCAATCTATTGATCTTCCAGTATTTTTTCCCAATTATTCTGACAAGGCGGAACAAAAATTGCATTGCCTAGATGTTCATCGCCAACTCAGATATTACTTGGACAGATCAAAGCAATATAGAAAGTCTGACCAGCTTTTTCTTTCTTATGCTGAAAATAAGAAAGGTCTCCCTGTTTCTAAGGTGACCTTATCCAGATGGCTGTCTTCCACTATTTCTTACATTTATCAGCTTAGGGGCAAACAGCTGATCTTAACACCAAAAGCACATTCTACCAGAAGCCTAGCCACATCTACAGCTTTTCAGGCTAGACTACCCTTAGACACTATTTGTGCAGCAGCCACTTGGGCCACTCCTCATATCTTCGTCTCACATTACATATTGGATTTGGCCTCCAGGGACAGGGCGAGTTTTGGTTCCACAGTTCTCAAGAGTCTGTTCCATTGAGCCACCCAGGATAGAGGTGCTAGGGACGCGGTCCCATCAAGCAAGAATGAAGGTGAGATTGACAACTTAACATTTAGAAGTTATGTACCTACCATAACGTTCCATGTTAGTTGTCTTCTCTCGCCTTCTTTCTTGCATCCCTCCCTCCTGTCCCCGTAGCCTGGACAGACCTTCAACTATCTTCTTCTCTGGGAGATTTCTCCCTTGGACACCAGTTAGCTCTGCACTTAGTTACCTGGGTTCCCCTTACAGTTTTTCTCAGGCTAGTTGTTCTTCTTCCCTTGGGGGAAGATAGTAGTTATTTTTTTTCCTCTAGCTACCAAACGAGATCTGGGTAATCACCGCCTTGCATCATGGGATATGGGGCTGCCTCGAGCTGGTGGAAGTGACTTTTGAGCTTAGCAAGTGCCGAGTCGGAGCCGAGGATCGGCTCCGAACCCATCAAGCAAGAAAGAAGGCGAGAGAAGACAACTAACATGGAACGTTATGGTAGGTACATAACTTCTAATTATAGTGGGAAGATGTTGCTTTAGTCATTTTGTCCCAAAAGCCAATGGAACTAAACTGTGATGTAGTATTTGACATTGACATGAATCTGGATAAATACTTTTGAGATATTTATTAGTGGTATTTCTAGTGAAGATTTCTCGGGTATGCAAAATAAATAAAACAGTGGCATTGATCATATGGGGGAAAACAGAACAACAGTAATAATTTCTAGTAGTCATGACCTCTAAGATTGAGGGCTGCTGAGAACCCGATAGTTTGAATAAACTGAGAATTGTGGTCAAACAGTACAAATATATTGAAGTTTGGTGTGACTCTTCTATTTCCATGTCATGTTGAAGACTGCATCAGTGAGATGCTGAAGCAACTTAAGTGTAGTTATAGACTCATTAGTTTTACTAGATATATGTTTACAAGGGCCCTTGGCATAAAATTGAAAATAGCAAGGTTATATAATGCTCTGACAGTTATTTTACTCAATCCATCTTACAATATGGGTACAGTCAATACAGTCAATGGGATCTGTACATTTTCAACACTTTTGCTCCCTTTCACTTCCTCCGGAAGAGAAAATGTAAGAGGAAACATGTCGTCTCCCCTGAGTCAGTCACATCTGATACCGACTTGGAGGATTAGGAAGGGTCCCCAAGATCCCCCTCTGAGGATGTCTCCTTTTCAGACATCCTAGAAATCCTTAAGCAGAGGGGGAACTGGACTGCCCTTAACCCTTCGGAGGATGAGTCATTCTACCTGGACGCGTTTGGTTCTCGCCCTTCCACCTCCTGGGTGTCTCCACCTTTCGACCCGCTAATGGAAGTGGTGGCTCGAAAGGCATGGTCAGCCCCGGACACAGTGGAACCAACTCCCCGTAGGCCCACTAAATTTATTACAGCCCCACCCAACAAGCAGTTTTTGACAAAGGGTGTCCCTGTTGATGCCATGGTGGTTGCAGCAGCCACAAAGAAGGAGTTGGCTGACCCTTCGGTGCCTGTCCATCCACCTAATAAAGAATCTAGGACAATGGACAGGTACGGGAAGTGGGTGTTTTCCTTGGCGACCTTTTCTATGTGGTTGCTGAATTATCTGTGCCATTTCACCTATTTTCAGAGGGATCTTCTCAAGGAACTGGGTGATACCCTTCAGGATCCATCAGCTGTGGGGGCTCAAGATAAGATGAACTCCCAGCTGGCGACCCTTAATTCTATCGTCAACTCCTCCTTGTGGCTCATTTCTTATGTAGCCGATGGGGTGAGTAGGGCTGCAGGTACAGGCGTGGCTTTGAGAAGGCATGCCTGGATGCGGTTATGCAACTTTGCTGACCCCATTAACGCATCCTTCACCAATACCCCCTTTGATGGTTCGGCTCTGTTTGGACCACAGGTGAAAGATACCCTTACCAGGTGTGAGCAGGAAGGCAAGACTCTCTCTGCTGTGGGAGTCCATTTTTCCACTCCCTCTAGACCATACCTCAAGGGTCAGAAGAGTGGAAAAATGTGGCTTCGGAAACCCCAGGGAGTCGTGACTGACACACGTGGTGAGTTTCCCTACAGGGGCAGGGGAGGGAACAATAATAGACGCTGCCCGAGGGGCAGAGGGGGCCCGCAGAATCAGTGTAGCAGAGAATCATTCTCTGACAAACCCTTTCAGCACCCCTGAGGGGCTGCCCGACTGTCCACCTTCGGAGGCAGTCGTGGGGAAGATTATCACTGTACCCAGAAGCCTGGCAACTCCTCACACAAGACAAATGAGTACGGTCTGTCATGTCCGAGGGTTACAAGATTCCCTTTGTCCACACCCCAGTACAAACAACCAAGTCCCTTCCAGATGTTCCACCCGGTCTAAGGGAACAGGCAGTGCTAGAAATTTCAAAGCTGCTAGACAAATGGGCCATCCAGCCAGTCCCAGCAGACCAGCAAGGATCCGGAATCTACTCCAAGTTCTTTTTGGTGCCATAAAAGACAGGGGACTGGAGACCCATTTTGGATCTCAGCAGGCTAAACAAGTCTGTTCAAAGAACAAAGTTCCAGATGGTCACGCTCCAGTCCATTCTATCCTTTTTGGGTCAGGACAATTGGATGTGCTCCATAGATCTTCAGGATGCGTACTACCATATCAAAATGAACAGGCACTCCAGAAGATTTCTCCGCTTCTGGCTGGGAGCCAGTCACTATCAATTCAGGGCCCTGCCCTTTGGTCTCACCACAGCCCCCAGGGTGTTCTCCAAATGCATGGCAGTCGTTATGGCTCACCTGAGACGGTGAGGATTCCAGGTGTTTCCATATCTTGATGACTGGCTCCTCACTGCTCACACCAGGCATCAGCTACTGTGAGCCAGGGATTATACCATCCAAACTTGCTCCGAGCTAGGTATATCAATATATTTCGAAAAGTCTGCATTGTCGCCTTCTCAGTCTATTATCTTTATAGGTGCAATGTTAAATTCAAAAGATCTGTCTGCAAGGCTTCCTCTCGACAGAGTTTCAGAAATCCGCCGACATGTGCAAGTCTTACTACAGTGCAACAGGATTCAGGCCAGAGTTGTACTAAAGACCTTGGGCCTCATGGCAGCAGCAATCATACTAGTTCCCCTGGCTCATTTTCACATGCAGCTTCTTCAGTGGATGCTTTTTACTCAATGGTCCTTTCAACAACTTCCAATGTCTCACAAGATAATAATCACTCAATCATGCAAAGACCACCTGGCTTGGTGGATGGTCTCCCCTCTGATACTCCAGGGCAGACCGTGTGTTCTTCCTCCTCCTGTTGCCACAGTGACCACGGATGCCTCCCTGATCATGTGGGGGGGCATTTTCAGGGCAGGACTGTCCAAGGCACCTGGCAACCTCTAGAGTACCATCAGCACATAAATGTCTTGGAGATGAGAGCGGTGCTTTTGACATTGCAAGCTCTTCAGGACTCTCTACCCACCGGGACTGTTGCAATTCAGACAGACAATATGTCTGTAGTGTGGTACATCAACAAGCAGGGTGGAACCAAGTCCTATCCCTTATGTTGAGAAGCACTCACACTCTGGCAGTGGGCGATCTCTTCTCAACAGTTTCTAATAGCAACGCACATCCCCGGGAGGTCCAACGTCATAGAGGACAGGCTAAGCAGAGCTATTCTCATGCCTCATGAGTGGTCTCTCAATCAATCAGTAGCGGACAAAATCTTCCGCAGATGGGGTCAACCTTGCTGCAACCTTTTTGCAACCCCTCTCAACAGCAAGTGCGACGACTTCTTCACTCTCTTCCCCCTTCCCGGCCACTCCCCCAGAGACACTCTAGTTCACGATTGGCCCCGCAGTCTTCTGTACGCATTTCCACCTTTTCCCCTAATTCCCAAGCTAATTCAGAAAGCAACCGCTTTGGGATCCAGGATGATCCTCATTGCCCCTTACTGGCCTCGACAAATTTGGTTCCTGTTCCTGCATCGGTACCTGCTGGAGCAGCCGTGGAATCTGGACCCATTGCCAGACCTCTTGGTCCATCAGTCGGGCGGGCTGCACTAGTCCCTTCAGTCTCTCAACCTTACAGCTTGGTTGCTCCACTTCCAACTTTAGCCAGGCTTCCACTAATTTCTCAGCCGGTGCATGAAATCATCCTTTCTTCACACAAATCTGCCACCAGGAAGACTTATGCTAGTAAGTGGAAACGTTTCTCCTTCTGGTAGAGGCTACGAATATTGACCCTTTTACAGCCCCTGTCCATCATGTTTTAGATTTTTTAGCAGAGCTCTTTCAAGCTGGTTCCTTCTCTGCCACCATTAGGGTCCAATTAGCTGCTATTGCAAATTTCCATGCTAGCCTGTCAGAAACCAGCATCATGTCCCACAAACTTTGCAAGGCCTTTCACAATGGAACTTTGTTGCTTAGGCCCCCGGTCAGAGATCCCCCGCCCCCGTGGGACTTGAACTTGATATTGGCTTCCTTGATTCTCCCCACCTTTGAACCAGCGGCTTCCTGTTTCTTAAAATTGCTCTCCTGGAAGACTCTCTTTTTGGTAGCCATCACATCAGCTAGGAGAGTTTTGGAACTTCAAGCCCTCTGTATTCGTCCTCCTTATCTTGTGTTTCATAAGGACAGAGTTTCACTTAGGCCTAATCCTTCATTTCTACCCAAGATACCCTCTGAAACAAATCTGAATCAGACTATTGATCTGCCCATATTTTTTCCTAACTATTCGAACAAAGCCGAACAAAATTTGCACCGCTTGGATGTTCACAGGCAATTAGGTTTCTGCTTGGACAGGACTAAGCAAATAAGAAAATCAGACCAACTTTTCTTATCCTATGCTGAGGGCAAACAAGGATGGCCAGTTTCCAAAGTAAACTTATCCAGGTGGTTGTCCTCTATTATTACCTTGATTTATCAACTCAGACATAAACAACTCCCTGCTAAACCTAAAGGTCATTCCACCAGAGTTTTAGCTACGTCAGTAGCCTTTCAAGCAAGACTACCAATGGAATCTATTTGTGCAGCAGCCACTTGGGCCACTCCTCATACATTCATTTTGCATTATAAGTTGGATGTGGCCTCTAGGAATAGAGCTGAGTTTGGTTCCACTGTGCTCAAGAGTATGTTCCGATGAGCCACCCAGGACTAAGGTGCTAGGGATGCTGTCCCATCCAGCAAGAATGAAGGCGAGATAGACAACTTAACATTAAGAAGTTATGTACCTACCATAACGTTCCATGTTAGTTGTCTTCTTCTCGCCTTCTTTCTTGTGTCCCACCCTCCATCCCCCTAGCCTGGACAGACTGAGAAGAGTCCCCTTTTGGGACCTTCTTCCTCTGGACAACTCTGATGTACATTGTGTCCTCCTCTGTCTTTGTACTATAGTTTTCCTTCTGGTTGGACAGGTGTCCTTAATCTTTCCTTGGTGTTAGCTCTGCCAAACGAGATCTGGGGATCTGACACCTAGCATTGTGGGATATAGGGAGGGCCTCGAGCCAGTAAATAGCTCTCGAGCTTTAGTAGATTGCTGAGTCGGAGCTGAGGATTGGCTCCGAACACATCCAGCAAGAAAGAAGGCGAGAAGAAGACAACTAACATGGAACGTTATGGTAGGTACATAACTTCGTATTACCATTGTTCCTGTTATGGTTTATGGTATCTGTGAATGCTAACAGAGCTGTGGTGGTACTATGACCTGGGCGGAAAGCATGTTTAGTTGGAGATATGAGTTTCTGATTTATCGGGTGGGATATTAGTTGATGGTAGATGCATTTTTCTAATATTTTAGCCAGTGGAGATAGAATAGTAATTGGCCAGTAGTTGGATATGTCATAGAAAGTGCCCCCTTTGTGTAGAGGTATGATATAGGCAGTTTTCCAAATCAGAGGCACTGTAGCTTCAGTGATTGATCTCTTGATTAGTATAGAAACTGGTACAGCTGTTTCTGCTGCTGCCAGTTTTAGAAATTCATTGGGGAAGGAATCTACTCCTACTATCTACTGTTGTGGGTTTCAGCTGTGATAGTAGTTTTTTTATGTAGGAGGTTGGGGTGGGTTGCAATTTAAAAGTGGGCAGGTAGATGTTCTTCATCTCACATTGCTGCAGTCCTTACTTATGGGTAGTTCGCTGTCCTCGGTCGGCCCGAATACCAAAGTATTAGGCTGACGTCGGTCATGGGCGCCTAGATCTGACATCAGAGCGTCAGGGTATAAAGGCGCATGACCGACGTCATATCCTCAGTCTTTTTTGCCGCATGGTCCGATGCAGAAGCAGTGTTGCAAGTGCCGTTCGGCGTTCTGAAATTTTTCGCTGGAGTTTCAGACCGATACCAAGTTGGGCTAAGGACCCCGTTGGGGAATATTTTTGTTTTGTCTTGCCTCAGTTACTTACCGGATGTCAGAAAAAGTGAATAATTGTATTTCTTGTGGGAAACAGATACCGCATAGAGATTACCACTCGCTTTGTATTCCTTGTTTGGGACGAGCACGGCGTAGTGTCGGTTTTGTGCTAGGTTTAATAAGCGCACTATAAAACGGAGGTTAGGTTGCGCTAGGTTAGTCTTTGGCAAGAGGTGTAATTATAATATGCCGTCGGATGTTCCGGCGCCTGCTTCTACTAAGAAGCGCAAAGACAAATCTTTAAAGCCTAGGCAGGATGATTCGTCCATTTCGGACGCCGGACCTTTAGAAGCTACAGCTGAACAGGTGGATCCGGCTGAAGTTTCTGTTGAGTCCCAGGGGGAAACTTTGATTTTACAGGATGTGGCCTCTCAGGAGGCAGGTCAGGCTGAAGGGGCCTCTCAGGTTACTATTCTCCCTTCTATGCCTAAGGTGGTTAGGCCTTCTGCTACTGTTTCTAAGGCTCCTTTTAAGGGCAGGTCTGTCTTGCCTTCCTCTGGTGTCAGTTCTGGTTCTTCAGGGTCTGTGCCTAAAAAGCACATGCTTAAAATGGCAGAGGATTTGATTACTTTAATTAGAGGTTCTATGCCCCCTCCTGATAAAAGGCCCAGGATGGAGCCAGAGTTGGAAAGTTTGGAGCAGGCCTCAGATGATTCAGAGTCTTCTGCTGAAGACATTCAAGATTTCCCTCCTTATTCTGATTCTGATGCAGAGGATTCCACTCTTTCTGTTTCTCCTCCAGAGGATTTTTCATTTTCAGAAACTCTGCATTCCATGAGGGAGCATTTTCAGTGGGAGGGACAGGATTACTCTGATTCACGGAAGAGACTTAGGGAGTTCTTGTTTTTACCACAGCATAGACCCTTAGCTATACCTCCGGTTTTGGATGTTGTTTCAGATGTTTTTTCGGAAGCTTCCCTTAATCCAGATTCTGTGCCTCCTGCCCCAGTTAAACCGGACAGGTATTACAGGGTGCCTGAGGCTCATAAATATCTGTATAAGAGTCCTAGGGCGGACCCAGAAACTATTAGTCAGGGGCCTAAGGGTGTTAGAGCCTCTGTTGTTAAGAATCCGGTTCCTCTGGATAAGGAAGCTAGAGCTTTGGATAGATGGGGTAAGAAGGTGTATACCTCTTCTACTTTAGCAATGAGAGCTTTGAACTGCCAGTTTCATATGTTGAAGTATCAGAATTTCCTCCTTTCTCAGCTAAGGTCTAAAGTGGATGCTTTGGCAGAGGGCATAGAGTGTAAAGAATTGCAGGATTTAGTGCATGTTTCTGAACAGGTGGGTAAGCACTCTTTGCAATGTGGTTTTGATGCTTTACAGGCTTCTTCTAGGGTGGCTGCCACTGGTTCAGTTATTCGTAGGCATGCCTGGCTTAAGGATCAGAATTTGTCTGAGCATGTTAAGTCTAGAATTCTGGATGCCCTTTACAGTCTGAAGTTTTGTTTGGTCCTCCTGTGGAGTCAGTCTTAAAGAAAATGGAAGACAAGGCTAAGTCTATGCAGACTGTTAAAGATTTTTTGCAGGTACAACCTCCAAAGTGTAGTAGAAATTGGCCTACTAAGGGGTGGACGTACCCTTCTTCTGATTCTCAGTCTAGGGGTAGATCTAGGCGTGGTAGGGGCAGAGCTCAGAGTAGTTTCAGGCCGAGACAATGGAGTTCGCCTGCTCAATCTGCTGGTGAGGGCAGGGGCCAGTCCTTTCGTAAACAGGCCCAATGACGTACATTTTCAGCTGCCAGATTCTTCTTGCCTGGCAGCTCCTTTGGGAGGAAAGTTGGCTCTTTTCACGCAAAATTGGCATTTAGTCACCCAGGACAAATGGGTATTGGACATTATAAACCGAGGTTACAAGTTCTATTTCCATACCATGCCTCCTTTCAAAGGCATGCCAGACGTCCCTCCTCGGCAAAGGATAGAGGCTCGCAGACAAATTTCTTTACTTCTTCAAATAGGAGCTATACAGCCAGTTCCTCTGTCAGAAGTGGGCCTAGGATTTTATTCCCACCTGTTTCTAGTTCCAAAGAAAGGGAACACGTGGAGACCAATTTTGGATTTATCTATCCTCAACACTTACCTGGACATTCCAAAGTTCAAGACGCTGACTTTACAACAACTTTTACCTCTGTTGGGAAAAGATCACTGGATGGTTACTCTGGATCTCAAAGAGGCTTACCTTCATGTTCCTATCAGGCCCAGTTGCAGGAGGTACCTGCGTTTTCGGGCTGGAAATTTACATTATCAGTTCTCTGCATTGCCCTTTGGCTTATCTACTGCGCCCAGAGTGTTCACAAAGGTTCTGGCTCCAGTGATAGCATTTTTCAGACTAAGAGGAATACAGATTTATCCTTATTTGGATGATTGCCTGATTATTGCACAAGAAAAGGACGAACTTCTTCATCATCTACAGTATGTGATGGCAGTGTTAAGATGCCTAGGGTATTCAGTGAACGAAACAAAGTCCAGTCTAGTACCCTCTCAGGACATGTGCTTTCTGGGTGTGAGACTGAATACAGCTTCCCAGATGGCCTTTTTGACCCCGGACAAACAAAGAAGCCTTTCTCTTTATTTCTATCAAATGTCTCTACGGTCCAGGCTGACTGCAAGAACAGTCCTTCAAGCCTTGGGGTTCATGGCATCTTGTATTCTGGTGCTTCCCAATGCCAAATTGCATATGAGGAAGCTTCAATGGTATCTCAAAAATGTATGGACACAGCACTGCCAAGATCTGGACACTGTCATTCAGATAATACCTTGCATTCGGAAGGAGTTTTTGTGGTGGGCTCAGGAATGTCACCTAAACAAGGGACTCTCTGTGACCCGGCCAGAGGCGAGTCAGATTCTAACGACAGATGCCTCGGACAAGGCTTGGGGAGCACACCTCAATGGAAAATGGGTGCAAAACACGTGGCCTGTCAAACTCCAACATTTGCATATCAACTTGAAGGAAATGTTAGCAGTCCAGTTTGCATTGATGGCTTTCAAAGATTTACTTCACCCAGGGCAGGTGTTGATTCAAACAGACAACACTACTGTCATGTGGTACATCAACAAGCAGCTTGGAACCCATTCTTACCCTCTTTGCAGGCAAGCGATGATTCTGTGGGAAACTGCTCTCAATCTACACCTCAATCTTCAGGCAAGGTTTCTACCAGGAGCACAGAACTCCTTAGCAGATGTATTGAGCAGACAAATAGTGGATCCTCACGAGTGGAAATTGGATCCTCATGTATTTTAACAGTTGACAGTGTTATGGGGAACTCCAGACATAGATCTGTTCGCTTCTCCACTAAATTACCAGTTGCCAAAGTTTTGCACAAAAATGTTTCATCACACAGCTTGGAAGGTGGACGCTCTATCGTTCAGTTGGAACAATCTGCATGTATATGCCTTTCCACCTCTGCCTCTTCTTCCCAAGGTACTCTTGAAGGCCAGACAAGACAAGCCAACCATGATTTTGATAGCACCGGATTGGCCTCGACAACACTGGTACCCACTACTGAGGAGCTTAGTACGAGAACCTCCATGGCCTCTGCCTTTGATTCCGCACTTTTGTCACAAGAGGACAGTCACTTCCTCAATGTCAAGATTCAGTCTCTACATCTAACAGCCTGGCATATTCTGTTTTAGACTCTGGAGGGTCTCAGCTTCCACAACAAGTTTTGAATGTTATTTTGGAGGCCAGGAGGCCTAGTACCAGGAAAGTTTACGCTGATAAATGGAGGAGATTTTTATTTGGAGCAAAGGAAAGGACTTTGATGTCTCCAAACCTGATTTAAGTGTTGCTCTTCAATATCTTACTGAGTTATTGGACAAGGGTTTGTCTTTCTCCTCAATAAAGGTCCATGCTGCAGCCATTTCTGCTCACTATGATTGTGACCCTCCTTTATTCTCTCATCCTTGGTTTAAGCAATTTCTTAGAGGGGCAAAGAATATAAGGCCCCCACGTAGAGCTCCTACTCCTGCTTGGGATCTCAATTTTGTGTTGGAAAAACTTACTCTACAACCTTTTGAGCCTGCAGCTACTGCCGAGTTAAAGTATTTGTCATGGAAAACTGCTTTTTTGTTGGCCATTACCTCTGCAAGAAGGGTTTCTGAATTACAGGCCCTCATGTCAGTGGAGCCTTTCCTGATTTTTCATAAGGATAGGGTATCTTTGCGTACTAATCCTTCCTTTATGCCTAAGGTGGTTTCTAGTGTGGCCTTAAATCAAACTATTCATTTGCCTACTTTTTATGCAAACCCCCAAAATAAAGGGGAGAAAATTTTGCATACTTTGGATATTCACAGGCAGTTGCGTTATTATTTGAGCAGAACCAAGGAGTTCAGACAGTCTCAGCAATTGTCTGTTTCTTTTGCTTTGGGTTCACAGGGTAAACCTGTTTCAAAACAAACTATTTCTAAATGGATTGGGTTTTGTATTTCTTTCTGTTATTCCCATCATGGTAAGGAGATTCCTGCTGGAATCAGGCCTCATTCCACTAGGGCTACTGCTACTTCTACGGCCTTTCTAAGGGGGGTAGCTACAAAAGACATTTTGGAGGCAGCTACTTGGAGTTCAGTGCATACCTTTTCTAAACATTACCACCTTCCTCTTTATTCTAAGTCTAGGGCTGGATTTGCCACTGCTATTTTACAGGGCATTTTAGCGGCCCCTAATGCTTTATGATTTTTACCATCCTCCCTTTCCCGTTGCTTTGGGATTCTACCCATATGTAAGGACTGCAGCAATGTGAGATGAAGAACATAATACAGTTTTGTACCTACCATAAATGTAGATGTTCGAAGATCCACATTGCTGCAGTCCAATTTACCCTCCCTCCTTCCCCACTGTAGTTAGACTTGCTATGCTTTAGGTGATGGTTGTTGTTGGGCATGTTTTTGGGAGGTATTCTGTTTTTGGCTGTGGCCTTTCTGGTTTGGCCTTCTGACATCTGGGGCAAGAAAAGACTGAGGATATGACGTCGGTCATGCGCCTTTATACCCTGACGCTCTGATGTCAGATCTAGGCGCCCATGACCGACGTCAGCCTAATACTTTGGTATTTGGGCCGACCGAGGACAGCGGACTACCCATAAGTAAGGACTGCAGCAATGTGGATCTTCGAACATCTACATTTATGGTAGGTACAAAACTGTACTTTAGTGGAGGTGGGGGCACCTTTTGTAGTGACAGTGAGATGTTGGGCTAGAGCTTGTATGGACCGAGCTGGAAGGTAAGCCCTCAAAAAACTATCATTTAGACCTGGGAGCAGAGCTGGATATTGGGTATGCTGCAGGTTTGCTGTTCGACTACTAGCTAGAGTATTAGGAATTTCAGAATGCTACCTTGTCCTTCAAGAGTTTAACTGCCTTGAACAAGAATTCCCAGATAATGACCACCTTGGTTAGTTATATTAAAGCACCTTAAGTGCTATCGTAAAGCAGGATCATTAATTACTTATTTCCCTCGGTGAGGGGGAAATGATAGAATGTAGACTGGGTCCTGTGAGGAGACTGTTAAGAGAGTGGTCTTCTAACACCACAATTCTGAAGTAAAGGTCCGCTTTTTGTAGGGGGAAATAGAGGGGGAGTACTATCCCTGCTGCCTGCCCTTAGGTGTGCTTACAAAAGAGAGATAAGATGCTGCTATTAACCTTATTGTTGTTAATTATTTGAAGGCTGTAGTCTTAGATGGAGTGGACTACGCAGTAGAAGCTCGAAGCAGCACACAATCAATCAGAAGAAAGTTTGGTCTGGGACTTGATTATTGGTGGTTGGTGGGTCTAGAAGGGAGGAGATAAAAAATGTGAGAAGGTAGAGTAAAATATACACTTTTTGTTCACATACACCAGCACGTATCAAAAACAGCATGTATATGGTAAGCTAAACTGAATGCTAGATGGTATTGAAGCACTTACGACCGCTTATAAATATAAATCTAAAGCAACATTAACTTATTAATAGATATCTCAGTCTATGCAACTCATAAAATAATTTAACAGCAAGTTTACTTATTAATTAGATGTCACAGTCTAGGCAACTCAAATTCTACAGCAACATTAAATTATTACTAGATGTCTCAGTCTAGGCAACTCAAAAATGTGCATTAAAGCAGCTAGTAGAACTAATAAGGTGGTTTCCTAATAGTATCATGTAGCTGTAAATCCAGGCTTCCAGTATGTACAGGCAGGTATTGTTTTAATAGTGAACAGCACGTATTGTTGAACAAACAGAAGCAAAGGGTGTAGCACAACAGGTATGGCACATTTCTGTACTAAAACTACATCGTGTGGATTCCTACGGCACATAGAGTCTGACTCCACATCTATTCCAACTACTTAATCCTACTATTCTGCTGGAGTAAAGGGAGACTGAACACTGAATGCTAATTCAGCTGTAATTGTACCGACTGCTTAGCTTAATACGGAGCTCAGTTACTTTACATTGGCCATACCTTGTTGTGAAAGATTGGTTTCAGGTACAAATGCGGAAATGCCTCACAGGGCTGTTTCAGTTTGAAAATCTCAATGGCCTAGCCGTTGTTACCTAGCCGAGAAACCCAGTCGCAATTGCAGCCAGTGCCAGAAACGGTGAGCTTCAGGGGAAAAAGAAAAAAACTATAACTGTGTGGTTTCTCAGTCCTGGATAAAAGACATAGGGGTAAATGCCTGTTTTAGCATGTGCAGCTGTCCAGACTTCAGTCGATCTATGACACACACATAATTCCAGCATGTAGAGCGTCTGGCTTCCACAGTGTGTTAAGTCAAGGTACTTGCACAAACAGACACGCTAAATACAAGTGGCGTAACCCTACCTCTGCTATGGTACTACACTAAGCAGCTCTAGGTACATGTTATAACAACATCTGATCTACAAGTGAGTCTAGTGTAACTACTTTCAGATATACAGTACAATATATGACATTTGCAGAAGCTTAAGCAGATCCCTTAGGAAACAGCATGTTAAAAACTTACACAGCAGATGACACGCGCACGCTGCAGGCAGGTTAGGCAGGGTAGTGGGATTTAAAAATGGCACCCTTCCACAGGGTTGTAATATAACCTCGGGTGATGTAAGAAGCAGGGGGAGGGATTACAACTGTCTGCTGCAGGATAGGGCTACCGCTTGTAGGACCGAGAAAATGTATGAAAAAAATCAAATTCCGGATCATCATAGTACAGTCCATACTCCCTCCTCTGAGGGAGAATGACTGGATGTGTTCAACAGACCTCCAGGACACATGCTACCTTATAAAAATGGACAGACGATATAGGAGGTTCCTTTTCTTCCAACTGGGAGACAGACATTTTCAGTTCAAAGCCCTGCCCTCTGATCTCACCACAACCCCATGGGTGTTCATCAAATACATGGCAGTGGTAGCAGCGCAACTCTAACTGCAGAGATTCCATGTATTCCCTTGTTTGGTTAACTAGCTCATTACTTCTCCCACCAGAGATCTACTCATTCAAGCCAAAGACTCCTTGCTCCATCTAAGTAAATGCTTGGCAATTACAGTCAGTTTAATAAAATCCAAGCTTCAACCACTACAATCTCTAGGATTACATAACTACATCAGCAAGTTTTAGCTCTTCTATCTTATGAGAAACAGCTACCAAGAGTAATTCTTTGCCTTCTAGCCTCAATCACACTAGTTCCTTTAGCCAGATGATATATGCAAGTGCTTCAATGGGCTCTAGCAGTTTAGTGGTCAATAAGACGACATTCCATGTCTTTTCAAGTGTGTTCGGCAAAGAGCTGCAGGAAGCACATCCACTGGTGGTTAGAATCTTCACACACTGGCAGCAATGCCTCTTCCTCTTCCCCAAGCCATGGTGAACATGAATGCTGAGACAGCATTACCTGGGAAACACAGTCCAAGTTACGTGGTCCTAGGCATAGGCCAGTCTTCACATCAATGTATTGGAGATGAGAGCAGTTCCCCCAGTGTTGCAGGCTTTACAGGGCTCTCTCCCCATGGGTGTGGCATCTGTTCAGATAGACAACATGAAAATTGTTTGGTGCAGTAAAGAATAAGGAGGAACCAGATCTTACCCATTATGTTGAGTTACCATGTGAGTGAAGCAATATGTGATATTTTCTCACCAATTTCAAATTGCAATGCATATTCTAGGGAAATCCATTGTGCTGGCAGATAGGTTGAGCAGGTCTTTTCTACTTCCCCCCAAGAGTGGACCCTCAATCAAAATGTAGCAGAGGAAATTTTCAGCCATTGGATCTGACCTTGTTGGGACTTGATTTGCATTCCCCCACAACACAAAATGCAGCAAGGTTTTCACTCTAATCACCCAGAAGAGAGAATTACTGAAAACTGCTCCGATCACAGTTGACCCCCCCCTGGTCTCCTTTATGCCTTCCATCCTGCTTCTCTAATACCCTAATTTCTGCCAAAATCCTAGGTGAGGAAGATTTCAGTCATCTTCATAGCCCCTTATTCGCCTTGACAAGTGGAGTTTGCCTTCCTCTGGCCTCATATAATACACTCTCCCAGGGTGCTGGGCTCAGCACACCAGTCAGGGTTGCCTAACCCAGAGGATACTTCAAGTTAACCACATGATTTCTTCAATTCCAGTGATGGTTAGAAGTTCAGGTTTTCATCCTCTTTTCATATCCTGATTTCTTCCCAAAAACCTCCAACTAGAAAGATTTACAAAAGCAAATGGAAAAGATTTTCTCTCAGGATAGCAGATAATCTAGATATTTTTCTGGCTCCTCTTTCAGTGATTATAGAATTTCTTGTATCGCTCTCCCAAAAGGGAACCAGTTATTCCACTATCAAGGTGCAATTAGTGGTCATATTATCTTTCCACATTGTTGAAAACTACACCCCCATTAAAACTCTAAGGTTGTTTAAAACTTTTCTCATGAGAACTTTTCTGTTATACCCTCCAGTAAGGTTCCTGGGGGCATTATGGTTTTACCACAAGCATTGACTAGCCCTCCCTTTGGGCTAGCTAGTAAAGTGGATCTAAAATTTTTAATATAGAAAACTGTACTCTTGGTTGCTATTACTCTGCCAAAAACATTTCAGAGATTCATGTTTTATCTTCAAAACCTTCCTATATGGTTTTCCATAAAGACAGGGTGTGCTTTAAACCTGAACTTTCTTTTCTTCCAGTGATGGCTTCTGAGTCTTCCATCAGTCAAACTAAATCTCACAGTACTTTTCCCAACTTTTTCAAAGAAAGGTGAAAACACATTACAGCTACTGGATGTTCATTGCCAGCTACGTTTCTATTTGCATTGAACTAAAACCTTCAAGAAGACTAATCAGTTGTTTGTATCCTTTTCACTGGTTAAGATGGAAAAAGGATTATCCAAGGTTACTCTCTCCCATTGGCTTTCCATTTGTATTTCTCATGTTTACAAAGGGAGAGATTTATCATTGCCTAGACCTCCAAAAGCTCACTCATCCAGGTCTGTGGCTTCATCTTCTATAGCTTTCTTTGCCAGAGTACCTCTTGGTGACATTTGTGCTATGGCTACCTGGTTCAAGGTTCATACTTTCATTTCTCATTATAAATTGTGCATACAGTCCAGATTTAGAGCCTCCTTTGGGTCAGCTGCACTCTAGAATATCCTTTCATATGACCATCAAGTGTTACAGTAGCTGGGGACTCTGTGTTATACATTGGGGAAAGGGCAGAACAGACATCATCACATATGAAAGGTATGTACTCATTGTAAAAATAAGATCTGAGTTGTCTGTCTCCATCCTTTTGAACTTCCTACCTCCTTTCCCATCCATAGTTTTATCCTTACTTCTGCCTTTCATTCATGCTATGATCTGGCTCACCTGGCCTTGGTTCCTAGAGGGATTTATTAAATGTAAAAAAGTAAACAGAGATTAAGCTAGCTGGTTTATTTCCTTTCTGCTCTAAAATTGTGTCTATTGGTATAGTTCTGTTGGGTAAACTCAATCTGAGATAGCTTGTTCCACATAAGGGGATTATGGGTAAGGGGGAGAAGCCTGACCACCTGATCCAAAGCTTGGAAGTTGACAAAGCCATATACAATATGTATCCAAAGACTCATACATTGAGAAAGGATGGAGAGAGACAACACATATTTTTTCTTTTTTTTTTTTTTTTTTTTTTTTACAGTTTTGTAACTTTTGACCATTTGTGGTTGATTTAATGAATGTTGATGCAGGGGTGTAGCCAGAAATGTAAATGTTATACTCAAATCTAAAGTTGTTACCCACCTATCATTTTAAAGCTTCACACTGCCACTAACCTTGCTACCATAAATCCAATATATAAACGACGACTCTCTCATCTGCACTGCACCCTCACTAACATAACTCCAAGATATAACACAAAATGCCTTCACAGCTATTGAATCCTTTCTCAGAAACTATCAACTTGTTCTTAACCCTAATAAAACCAAACTAATGATCTTCTCTAATAACAAATCCATTATTCACAATTCATCCTTCCTCATCCACTCATCAAACAAATCCATAATTGAACCGGTCTCACACACTAAACTTCTAGGCATCATCATTGATAATAACCTAAAATTCAGTCACCACCTAGCAAAAGTCATCAAGAAAAATAATATAAAACTAGGATTACTTTACAGAATGAAGCCATTCCTAACAAAATTAACTAGAAAATCAATTGTAAGGACACATCTACTAACCATTATACTTTAAGTTTCCCCCATATTCACAAATCTCAAAAAAAAAAACAGATCTAGCTAAACTAAAGAGCTGTTACAACAAAATTGCCATATTTGCCACTACCTCCCCATTCAGATCCCACCACTGTACTGCTCTTCCCCAACTAAAATGGCTAGAGTTACCTAATTTACTGTCCTTCAATCAAATAACAACTACCCACACCATAATATACAACCCCGAGAAATGTCCAGCTTTACAAAATCTGATTCAACCATGCTGCAATAATAGAAATTTAAAAGTTTCAAACAAATCTCTATTGAAGATCATAGACTCAAGCAATTTCTTCGGAGACTCACTGTACCCAAATAAAATTGCAAAAATATGCAACACCATACCTCTACAAATCATAAATAACAGAAGCCCAACCACCTTTAAATATCTCCTGAAACCCCATCTGTTCAAGAACTGACTCTTACCATGCTTAGTTCCTGACTGAGCATGACACCTCCCCTACTCACTAGCCTTCACCCCTTCTGGCAACTATAGTACTTTCATGAAAAGAAACTTAACATCCATTTTTTTTCTTTCTCCTCCTCCCATCTGTTCTTTTTTGTACATGAACCTTTTTAAAACTTTTGTAGTAGTTAATTCATTGTATGCCATCTTTAAGCACAATTGCTACGTAGGTTTTTCTCTGTATAACTATTAATCAGTATCAGAATGTCTTCTTGTATTGCTGTCTGTTGAGCGGTACATCTCTGGACTTTTGCATTACTCTTGGAACTATATTGTATTGTAATCTTTTTAAACTGTATATCTGTTGATCTTGGTATTGTACTTGGAGCTTTTCTTCCTGGGCCTTTGCTGAAAATGGACTTCTAGTCCAGTCAGACACTCACAGTAAACAAATGTCAAATAAATAAATTAAATTCTAGGTACCTGTGTGATGTTAGACTGGGATGAAACTGAAAGAATAACTGTCTACATTAATATATTTCAACTTATTGGTCTCAAGCATGCATGCCCACCATGCCTTCAGACACCTAGCCCCTAAAAGAAAGCCACATGTATAGATGTTTGACTATGAGGAAAGTAAAAAAAAAATGATCACAGTAATATACTCCAACTTGTTGCCCCAAGGTAGTGCATTCCCCATAGATAAGCTAAGCTGTAGTAGCCTTTTGCACATTATCTGAGGTTTGATTGTGAGGAGGGTAAAAGATTATAACCGCACTATCCTTCTCATAAAAGCAACTTGATAAAAACCCACAAAGAGGCTAGGACAACATGCAGACACCAAACAGAAAGAATACCAACCAAGTAAGGAAGCACTGTGAGATGACAGCATGACTCACCGCACCACTCTGTACACATACACAATAATGTGCTCAACAATTAAAGCCACTTCAGTTGTACACAACAGTTGTCTGACTGTAATCAGATGAATGAATGATTGTCATTGCTCTTGGATGAATATATTCCAATACCACAGCACGCGCGCGCACACACACACACACACACACACACACACACACACACACACACACACACACACGCGTACTGAACAACAGTAGCCACATTATTGAATGAGTGTACCTCAGATGTCAGATTGTGATTAAATTAATCATGTTACACCCCCCCCCCCCATGTGCATGCATGCATTCATGTATGCATGAACACACACATGATTATAAATTATGGTGATACTATTGACCATATACAAATCAAACGTCTGCTCGATATCAAATGAATAAATACATAAGTAATAATGACAGCCAGCGCATTGCTATCAGACATAAACAGTATATATATATATATATATATATATATATATATATATATATATATATATATATATATATATATATGTACACACACACACGTGCGCACATATGGGAAAACAGAGTTATATTGATACATATTGTTATACTTTCCCAGCCACTATTCGGATCCATTCACCAATGCCTATTCCTTGCTTACCACTGGAGCTGGTGAGCCCTAGTCTTCATTCCCCATTTTTGCAGAAGAGAATTTCTTTGAGGCCACCTTTAGTAGCATCTTTCTCAAGGACCTTTCATCCATTCAAGAGCCTTACTGATGTGACAGTTACTGAATGATATGTAGATTCCTCCAGACACAGATCCATCTAGGAGTTCTTCCAGCACTGGGTACAGGTCCAGCTAACCCTCCATTTGGTATCTCCAATTCTGATCTGACCTTTGGATTCATTGCCCATGATCCTGAGCCTCTCTTGAGCACCCACATCAGATCTGACAGTTTTCTCAACTCTCACGGTATCCCTTATCTCTTGACTCTTGATTTTTTGGGTTGGGGCATGTCTCGGAGACATAGCTTCATTGGTGACACTCAAGGGTCAAGTCAACTCTGAAGCTGTCAGATTCATCTCTTCTCTTCCTCCTGGAGCCTTAGTGCTCAATAGCTCATCCCCTTTGTAAGCATTGGATGTTCTTTCTCTCTCTCTTTCAGATTGGAAAGCTGTCTCTTTGACTCTGACTGCAGGCTCAGCTTTCAAGGCATTTGAAAGGATTCCTATAGACCAATAGAAGAGGTGTCTTTCCAAGGCTTGGCTCTGTCCCAAACTTAGATGGATACTGCCTCTGTCTTTACACATCTTGATAGACTGGGATAGTTAGCCTCATTCAACCTTGGGGATGCTTGCCACAGGAGATCCAAGTCTGACCCTGACCCTTCTTCAGAAGCCCAGACGGGACAGGGTCCTAGGAAACAAATGTGTAAGAGGAGACATTTGGACTCCTCCCCAGAGTCAGTCACAGAAAACACAGGCTTGGATGTTGATGAAGGGTCTCCATGGTCCCCTCTGGTAGACATTACCTCTGATGACATTCTAGAATTGATGAAACAACTGGGGGTTTGGTCGACAGATATGCCCTGTTCTGAGGAGTCTTGTCTTCCTCAAAGCTTTTAGGGCTGGCTCTTCTACCTATTGGGTGTTGCTACCTGCTGAATGTCTCATATATCTTGTGGTGCAGCAGGCTTGAAAGGATCCTGCTGTGCTAGAGCTAATACCAAAGAAACTGTTAAAATCTTGGTCACTGCAAAGAATAGGGCACGCTAGAGCAAGGATCCCCCAGTAGACTTGATTGTGGTGGCAGCCACGAAGAAAGAAAATTCTCAGAAGACAGTACATTTGTCCATCCCCCTAACAGGGAGTCAAGGACATTGGATGGGTTTGAGAAATGGACAAATGTGTCAGTGACATTCACATTCAGAGCAGTCAGCTGTCTTGCACATGTGATATATTTTCAGAAGGACCTGACTAAGAAGCTTACCAAGTACCTCTTGGAAAACTTACTGGCAAACTTCTAGAAAACCATGGTATCCTGTCTACCCTACAGTTGCTGTCTAAAGTATCCATGCATCTGCTTTCTAATGCAGCTAATGGTACAGCTAGACCAGCAGGCACCTGAGTAGCCATTCATTGGCACACTTGGATATGATTGTGTGACTTTGCTGAAAACTCTGACATTTTTCATCAATGACTCTTTTGATGGCTCGGCACTTTTCTGACCAAAGATTAAAGAGACATTTAAGAGGAATGAGCGAAGTGGCAAGACCTTGTCTGCCATTGGGATCTATTTTTCTACCCCTCAAAGGATTTTCTTGAGGAAGGGTGGATGTGGTCCAGAAAATTAGAGTTTTAACCAAAGCCATCCTGTGGATAGACCCTCCCAGAGCAGTGGACAGAGCAGTTTCAATGGACATCACCCTAGAGGCAGAGCTGGACCACAGAATCAGGGATTTTGTGGTCTTTTCACTGAGAAACCCTATCAGTGCTCCTGAAGGGTTGCCCAACTGCTGGATTTTGGAGGCAGATGAGGGCACCTATCTCTGCACCTTCAAGCCTGGCGGGCTACCGAGACAAGATTCTTGGATGCTGAGGATAATCACCAAAGGTTATACTATTCCATTTGGTTTCCCTCCTTTGTAAAGAAAAAGGATTCCCAACATGCCACCCAGTTAGACGAAATCCACAGCAGCAGAAGTGTCAAAGCTGTTTGAAAAAAGAGAGTCATTTAAGAGGTCTCCCACACCAATTGGGATCTATTCCCCATGCTTTTTAGTTCCAAAAAGTAGGAGACCTCAGGCCAGTTTTGAACCTAACTCACCTCACTCAGTTTGTAAAACAGACAATTTTCCATATAGTCACAGTTCAGTCCCTTCTACTTCTTCTGAGAAAGGACAACTGGATGTGCTCTATAACTCTCCAGGATGCCTACTATCATATCAAAATAGCAAGATAGTCCAGGAGATTTATTCATTTCTGGCTAGTAGCCAATCTATGCCAGTTCAGGCTATTTGCCATTTGGTCTCAGCTCAGACCCCTAGGTGTTCACCAAAAGCAGGGTAGTGTATCTCAGGCTGTTAGGGTTCCAAGTCTTCCAATATTTAGATGATTACCTTGCCTCCACTCCAACTAGGGATCTTCTGTTCCAACAGTGGGATTTTGCTCCAACTTGCACAGAAATTGGGAATTACAATCAGTCAGGCAAAAAGTCATTTGACACCTGCACAAAAGATAAAGGTAATTGAATGCCACCCCAGACAAACAGCCAAGCTTCCATAGTCCAGGTAGCTGTTCAAGTTCTTCAATATCCCCTTCCTCCAATGAGACTCATTTTCCAACTGCTAAGGTTAATGGATTCAGCAAAAATGTTCATTTCTCTGGCAAGACAATCACATGAGAGTTTTTTAGTGGACCCTATTGGTGCAATGGTCTCAAATACTTCATCTTCTAAGTGCTCAAATTAATCTAATGCTCATTTGCTGGACTCCTATCAGGTGGAGGTTGATCTCTTCCCTGGTGCTGAAAAGTCAACCATTCTACACATCCCCTCCAATGGCTACAGTAATCATGGATGCTTCTCTCCTGGGTTTGAAGGAGCATTTCAAAGGGAGTCTCTTGGTCATATATGGATCCCAGTCTTCACATCAGTGTGTTGGAGATGACAGCAGTCCTCCATGCATTGCAGGCCATTCAGGGCTCTCTCCCAAAAGGTGCGATTTCTGTTCAGATAGAGACAACAAGGCAGTAGTCTGGTAAATCAACAAGCAAGGGGGAACCTGCTCATAACCCCATTTGCCAGGAATCAGAATGTGGCAATGGGTAATATCTTCCCATCACTTTCGCATTGTAACACATACCCTGAGGACTTCCAGTGTTCTAGAGGACAAACTGAGTAGGTCCATTCTTCTGCCTAATGAACGATTCCTCAGTCAGGCAGTGGCAACTCAAATCTTCCATCAGTAGGGCCAACCTTGCTGCAGTATTTTTGCTTCATACCTTAACAACAAATGCAGCAGTTACTTTGCCCTCATTCTTCCACAGAATCAATCACTGAGGGATACTGTAGTCCACAATTGGCCACAGAGTCTTTTGTGTGCCTTTATCCCCATACCATTGATAATGAAATTTATTCAGAAAGCCAGAAGGTGCAAGGCCAGAGTAATCCTCATTGATCCCTTTTGGCCCTGGCGAGTTTGGTTTCCCCTTCCTCTCACCTGATCTAGTACATCCACCCTGGACATTGGACTGCCATCCTGACCTTGTGAGTCACGCATCCAGGCAGCTTCTCCCATATCTAAAGACATTGAAGCTAACCACATAGTTCCTCCTATTTTAACAGTGACCAGAGATGCCAGTCTGTCCATTTTGGTGGTTCACATTTTGTCAGAATCACAAAAGCAAAGCAGAAGGAAGATTTTATCACAAGTGAAATGTGTTTTCTGTCTGGGCATCTTCCAAGGGAATAGATAATTTCTCAGAGTCTCTTCATTCCATACTGGACTTCTTGTCACATCTATTCCAAAAAAGGCTTCAGCTATTCAACAATCAAAGTTCAGTTAGCAGCCATTTCCAGTTTCCACATTGGACACAATCAATCTCCCATTACGAAACATTTCCAAGGCTTTTCTGAAGGGAACCATTTATTGAGGCCCCATGGAACATAACTTAATGCTACAGGCTTTAACTGAGACTTCTTTTGAACCTGCAGCCACAGTGGATTTGAAATTTCTTTCTTAGAGAACCATTTTCCTCATTGCTGCTACTTGCATGAAGTGGATTTCTGATATGCAAGCACTGTCTCATAAGCCTGCGTATATGATCTTCCATAAGGACAGAGTGTTGAAAATGAATCCCATTTTCCTTCCAAAAGTGGCATCTGAAGTGAACCTTAACCAGACTATGTGTGTGCCAGTATTCTTTCCAAAATTTTTAATAAAGGAGAGTATACTATACATTTGCTACATATTCATAGACAATTCAGGTTTTATCTGCACAGGACTAAAGACATTGGGAAGACTGGTTAGCTGTTTTTTGCCTTCTCCAAAGCCAGACTGGATGAAGTGCGTCATCCAGGTAGCATTCTGATTGTATAGTCTTTGTCTATAACAAGTTGGGACTATCCTTACATAATAAACCAAAAGGTCATTCTGCAAGGGAGATAGCTACTTCTGCTGCCTTTATGCGGCAAGTTCCTATTGACAACATTTGTGCTAGAGCTACTTGGTTTACTGTCCACATGTTTGCATCTTACTACAAACTGAATATACAGTCCAGGTTCTGTGCATCCTTTGGCTCCACCATTCTCAGGAATATCCCTCCTTAACACCCCACAGGTGTTTGGAAACTTGGAAATCTGTCCTAAAAGTGGAAATGAATGAAAGACGGCAACATTTGATACGAAATGTATGTACTTACCATAACAATTGATCTGTGTTGTCTTGTTTTCACACAGTTCAACAGGCCTCCCTCTGTCCCCCTTCCAAAATTCTGTCCTGGTGCTCCACTTTGAACAAACGGACATCACCAAGGACCTTGGCATTATGCAACCTTAGTTTGCTATTTGCTTTTGCCACTTCTTTGTCCATGTTGTGGGCTAGCACCCTTTATTGATAGTGGAATAATTTTCTGGTTATGAGCAGGCAAACTCAATTTGAGGTATTTTGGATGATCAGAAGGAGAATTGTGGGTAAGAGATGAGTCAGATCCCTGGATCCACAGCTTCAAAAAGGTGCTGAAGTCTGATCTGATCAAGTATGAATACCCAAAGGTTGAACTGGACAAAAAGAAGACAACATGGACCTATTGTTATGGCAAGTACATAACTTTCATTTCATGACTTTTGCTATCTTACAGTGTCCCTGGGAGGACTCTAGAAGGATTTGTGTATACCACAAGGATGATGGAAGACAATCCCAAGGGTATACTTGTGAGGAAAAGGCCTTAAACCCTAGCAAGGAGAAGCCATTTGGCTGAATTTATCCAGCCTGTGTGAAAGGAAAAAATATTTTGGTTTATTTCTTTTTATGTAACTGTAAGGTAAGGAAAACTATTGTTTTGTTGTGGTTCCTTTTTACAAGAGAATGCTACATCTGAATGTAAAGAAACATTGATTTTTCATATGAAATTTCAAAAAGCTTTCAGAACAGGGACCTGAAAGTGAATTTATTGAATGCATACTGATCTCTTTGGCATGGACTGCATTTTCATCTTTTCTAAACTTTATTCACTGGAAATAAATACGAGTTTCAAAGTGGAAAGCTGGCTCCCATCAGCAGTTTGTTTGTCACAAACAAAACAATATATATAATGTGTTTATGTGTGTGTATGACTATACATATATATATATATATATATATATATATATATATATATATATATATATATATAAACACTTTATAATCTCAAAATACTGAAATGTCAAATTTCAGTATCTTAAGACTATAGTGTCGAAGTTTGAAAATAGCAGAAGTGCATAATCGCAAATTCAAATATCTCGAATTTGCGGTTATGGCTTTACGCTACATAATGTCTGGGATTGTATGTGGATGGTGTGTGGTGCCGTGTGTGGATTTAGGTGTTATGTCAGGTAAGTGAGTGTTTTGTAAGGGTTTTGGGTGGGAGTTTGAGTGTATGTGAGTGTGCAGATATGTGTGATGTGTGTGTGTGTGTGTGTGTGTGTGCGTTTTCTTTTGTTTACTGTTTGTACAATCTCGGAGTTAGTATATATAAGTGGGGGTGCAGACCCCCACATGGGGGGTGCTGGGGGGCTTGCCCCCCTGCTTATTTGTGTACTAGGTTTATGGATGTGTGTTGTTTTGTTTGTTTAATTTGTGATGTGGGTGTTGTGGTATATGTGGGGTCTGGTGTGTGCTGTATTTTAGGTGTTTTGAATTTCGCGGTTTTGGGCTTTGCAGTTTTGGTGTTTCGGTGTTCTGTGGATTCGATTTCATGGTCTCGAAAAACTGAAATTCGAAATTTCAGTATTTCAAGATTATGAAGTGAATATATATATATATATATATATATATATATATATATATATATATATATATATATATATATATATATATATATATACATACACACACACACACACACACACACACACACACACATATATGTATATATATATATATATATATATATATATATATATATATATATATATATAGCCATAGGTTCCTCTTAGAAGAAAATCTAAGACACCAAGCCAGTGAGTTGCGTTAGCACTTTCATTCTTCATTTAAAAAACAAAACTTCATCAGACAATCCTAGCATACTCACTTCCTGCTTTTATACGTTTGTAAGCTAAGATTGTCTGATGAAGTTCCGTTTTGTAAATAAAGGAATTAAAGTGCTAACGCAACTCACTGGCTTGGTGTCTTAGAGTTTCTTCTAAGAGGAACTTGTGGCTTTTTATGTTAACACACACACACATTATATACACATATGCATTTATATATATCTATGTATGTCTGTATGGGAGCAGCTGGTTTCATTTAGTCCTGCATTTTTTTGGTCATATGGATTGGTTTGTTAAATACCAAAATAGTCACGTTATAGGTTATTGCATGTAAGGTAACTGGAAGTGTTTAGTAATGATAAAACTTTCTTCTGTTTGTCATTTAGAGTTAAGAGTATGGGCTACAGAAGGTGGTGGTGGTTTTGTGTGTTTGTGTGTGTGTGTGTATGAGAAAATTTTTTGTACCCTAATGTGTATAATTGGAGATAGGGTAGGGTTAGGGTTAGCACATATAAGTAAGTTGATGGTGGCACTTGGAACCGCACTAGTCATATTTGTTAACCTCAACCCTGCCCTTAATCTCAACCTTAATTGTTAGGGTAATAAAACCTTTTCCTTAACATGACTATAGACAAATCCTGTCCGATACTTAGTGTTGTTTTTTTCTTTTTTTCTTTTTTTAATCAGTCAGAAAAGGAAAGTGTTTTTCTTTTCCAATTGATTGTCTTTGTCATGTTACGGGTGTTCTTTTAAGGATATGCTCCATGTAAGTTTTAGTTGAATTGTGATGTGATGTTTTGAGGGCTTGGTTATAAGTATAATGCTCATATAGATAGATTCCTATTCATATATAGTGAGATCTTATGGCTGCTGGGTCCAGGATTGGGGAATGTAACATTTTTAAATAAAATATTAACTTTTATTTCATTGCTGCTATTTTGTTAGTTTTCCCAGTGTCCACATCCATTTAGCTGTTGACAGCCAATATTTTGGTTGGGGGTGGGGGTAGGTTACACACAGACACACACACACACACTCACACACACACACACACACACACACACACACACGCACGCACGCACACACACACACACACACACACACACACACACACACACACACACACACATACATATATCAAGTTTTTGGCTTGTATTCTAAGTCGTTTATGGCCAAATTCTGCCCACACAGTAACAGTCTTGAAGTTTAACTGAAATATTAACTTTTATTGACATGAAAATAAAACAAAGTAGAATTTCTTCACTCCATGTACGCAAGAGTATAAGAACAGTGTGTTGTCTAAAAGAAACAATTGCAACAATGTTGTTTATTCCATTGTCCAATTAAATGTTGCAGGCTACAAACTTCAGTTTATACAGAACAGAAAAAATATACAGATGTCTATATCATCCAAATATCCCACTCAGTAGTGGCTTTGGGGCCTCATTGGAATGCAGCCAGTGTCCCCACAGCAACCAGACTGCATGACATTGTATTGGAAAAGGTCATCTGGGATTAAAAAAATGCATTCTCCAAACTGCAAAGTTAAGGGAATTTATATGCATAATTTAACATGCTAGTTATGAATAATGTATATGTATCTTATAAAGTGTACTTGGAATGTATATTGTAGTACAGAGTGAGGGAAGATTCTCACAACTGTTGGTTGGATCACAAATCTTAATTACCAAATACTATGATATAAAAGAAAGTAGCTTCAAGGCCTGAATCAAGAAGATCCGATGTCTGTTCCATCCATCTCAACCTGTGAGTTGTCAGGTCTGTTGCCGGCACCTCAGATTCTTTAGCCCTTAAGCTCCACCTTCTCTACCCATAACACACGTCTCTTACTGATTCTACTTAGACCTGCTTTTGCATCCAGATGTGGTTACTGAAGCTCCTTAAGTCACGATAAGTGAATTTTTCCTCATTTTTCTATTTTTTTTTCTCTGGCTCCACTAACTTTTTGTATCTAGATGATGATTAGATTTTTATTGTTATTCTCCCTTTTTCTCCTTTTTGCTTCTAGTCCTTTTCTCCTGTCACCAGCTTTGCCATCCTTTGCCTTATACCTTTAGGGATTTTATGTACACTTTTATCATTATTAAAAAAAAGTTAAAGTAGATAATAGTCTTAGATGTGTTACTGTACATAGCTATAGGGTTAGTTTTTAAAGTGTTAATGTTAGTGTTTGTTTTGCTAGGTAGTTGTTTATTGCATTTGTACATGTGTGTTTGTGCTTTTTGACTTTTTGACCCAGTGTTGAAGAAGTAGACTTTAAACTTCATAAGGTGTTTGGGGTGTGGATATAAGCTGCCTAAAAGATGCATATAAGTGTGTTTATTGTTTAGGTGTGGTACACCTAGATGTGGAGTGCCAGGCATGCCCGGCATTTGGGCAGAGAGTCCTTGCCGATCAGAGAGCTAAATCAGTTTTAAAGATTTGTTTGCCACCTGGGTCTGCTTATACTTTCATCCCTTCTTTTTTTTCTTCTCCAGCTAAAAAAGGTGGGTGAGAAGAAGCATGACAAAGATAAGGAGAGAGATACTGAGAAAACTGCTAGAGAAAAAGGCAAGTAAATCTAAAGATGGAAGGGAACAAGGACTCTCCTCTGCCTCAGTGGAAGGGAAGCTGGGTGTGAAGATCCACAGGTCTTTGGCACCTATGGCTCCTATTCAGAATGTACCTTTGTTGATCACCTCAGTGCCAATTACCTTCTGCCATGGCTTCTAGGCTGGACACTTTAAATCTCCTACCATGAGTACTCCTAGCCCTTTCCTGTCAGCAGATCTTGCTTTTGCTAGGCTTTCACTCCCCCTTACTGTCTATAAGTCCTGTGGTATTCTTCCATGGTTGTTCCTGACTTAGATCAGAGCTTCCCCTTTCTGTTCCTAGACTGAGATCCATCATCGCCTAAGCCGTTGAAGCCATCAACGGTTTTCCCTAGGTCTGCCTGATCAGCAAGGTGTGTTAGGGGCCCAGATTTTGAGCAATTGAAGTGTACCTTGATACAGGCCCAGGTAAACCTAGGGATCCTCCCCTCTGTCTCAGCTCTGAGACCAGAGGTTCCCCTGCCTTCCTCTCCTACCTTGTCTATTCCTCCCCCCACCCATTTTTTGTTGCTGGGGTCCATGGATCCAACTGTTCCTTTCCCTCTGTTGGTGCTGACAGCTTGGCTGCTTCAGGAACTGGATCCCTCTGTGATGTTCCCACTCCAGCCTCCTCAGAGACTACAGCATCTTGGAGCCAAAGCATTGGGGTCTTAAGGTCGAGATTGAAGCTCAGGGTTTTGGAGCCATCCCTCCCCTTGGGTGTTGCAACCTAAGAAAGTTCAGCACCAATGTCAGCGATGATCCCAACAGGGTCATAGATAGGCACTGGTCTTTTACATGGATCTGCAGGTACCATTCCCAGCCATCTGGCCTCGGTGTCAGTGCTTGGCATGGTAGAGAGAATCCTTCCTTGATCAGAGGTTTGGATATCTGTTGCTAAATCTGATCTGTCCAGGTCCTTTTGTCCATCTGGTTCCTCTGGCTCACAAAAATTAGCTTTGGGGCAGCCTGCACCTTGGACCTCAGGCCTTCCCACATAATCCCACACTTCTTCAGTGCTCCCCCTAGGAGACTAATGTGAAGAAAAAATTAAAGAGGAAGCATTTGGACTCCTCTGAGAAGTCGCTCAGCAAAGATTCTGACCTTGATGAAGGGAAGGGGTCCCCAAAATCCCCCTGCAATGCTGTCTCTTTTGATGACTTATTAAAATTGATGAGATGGCATGGGAGATATTCCACCAAAACTGCCAGCCTGAGGCATTGGTATTTCTTGAGGCCTTTGGTGCAGGCCTATTGACATCCTAGGTGGTTCTCCATTCAGCTATCCTCATTGCTGTGGTGTGCCAGAGAAGGAGGAGAGAAACAGATGATCCAGTGTTATCTATTTTTATCTGATTCAACTATGGGTTGTTGCATCTGACCAGATCTGATCTTGGCACTGGTCCAGAAGTTCTTCAGTCTCAGGGCTCTGACTCTTCCCTTCCCTTAGCCATAATTGCCTGAACTCCACCCCAATACCTGAGATCTCATTTGCTGCCTTAAGTGATCAGTTGCTTTATCGAGGGATGCTGTTTTCTATATCCTTTTTGGTGTTTCTGAGGCAGATTTGCCTTCTTTATACTCCTTCTCCACTTACTGATAGAATTTTTTTTTTATCTTCAGTTAGTAGTCTGTGTTAGTGCTTTTAGGTAGATTAGGTACAGATCGCATGCTGTTAGTGTTAGAGTTTATTATTATGTATGTTAGAGTATATTAGGATTATAAAGTGTGCTATGTTTCTTAAATTCTGTATTAATAGAAATTTTCATAGCAGAATAGTCATAGTTAGTTTTACTATAGTTATGTAGTCATAACTAGATAGTTCAGCTTTATTTAGTGATTTAGATACGTTACACTGCATGTTTCTGCAGTAATGGCTGACATTCAGAGTTTAAAAAATTGAGTGTGGACACAAGCTCTCACCACAGGACCCACACTCCTTGTATGTCTGTTGTTTGGGTGCTACCCACGTCAACACTCAGTGTAAGGCCTGCTCCTGCTTTACTCCTTTATTTTTTGGCTGTACAAACTAGAAGCGAGATGTTAATAGTGAAGGGTCTCCTTTCTTCTCAAACAGGGTCTGCCATCTCTTCCACTTCCCCTGCTGCCACCCCTCCCACCAGTAAAGTAAAGAGGTCCAAGCACAGACAGAAAGATAAGGACAAAGAAAAGGAGGCTGAGAAAGACAAAAGGATAAAGACAAAGGAAAAAGAGAAATCAGACTGTAAGAAGTCCCATAAGTGCTCCCTGTATCAGACACTCTCTTCAGGTTTGGATGCTAAGGTGCCACAACTTTCAGAGCCAACAGTTTCTCATATCTGTCCATCCCTTCCTCAGTTCTGGTGACCAATTGCATCCCAGAGTACACTCACTGATCCTTCAAGAAAGAAGGAAATCTAGACCACCTTCAGTGGCATCGCTGTCTCACTCATCATGAAGCTTAACTGAACAGGATGTGTAGAGGATGATAAGGAAGTTCTTCAAAACATAGATTTAGCTCTGGGTTCTCACTGTACCGTTTTGTGGGAATATATAAAGTGCTTGGCCATCTACCCCTTCTTCTGTATCTTATCAGGTCCCGGTCTGCCTCTCGGACCTGGTTATTTTGGATCTATTCTGTCCCAGAGTGCCTTTGCCAGTGCCAACAGTGCTAGTGACTTCAACTCCAACTGGTTTCCTTCCTCTTTCAGCCCCATGTTCGGATGTGAAGCTTTGGTGCCATGGCTCCAGAGGATGGATCAACACTGAAATGGGGTTGAGACCTCTAAGTTCCAAGGTATCCTTTCTGTCTGAGGACAGGAGGTCTCCAGTTGAGCCAGTAGTGTTGTCAGCCTTTTCAGGTTTTTGAGTAGGTCCTAGTGATGCCTAAAGGAAAGGTCCATCCATCCAGTTCAGTTCCATCCAAACCCCAACTAGAATCAGCTTCTTCCTCCCATCCTTTTTGCATACAGGGACAGTCAGTCCCACAAGCCTCCCAGGCTTTCTCCTACATAAGCCCCCAGTCTGATTCAGACTTGTTCACAGGAAATAGATGTGCAAGTGGAAGCGCTTAGACTGTTTCACAGAGTCCATATCACAGAGTCCATAACTGAAGATGCAGACATGGATGACTTGGATGTAGGTGACAACTCCCCTAGATCACCCTCTGAAGATGTCACCTTTGGTGAGATCCTTGAACTGATGAAGCAGATAGAGGATTTTCCACAGATAACCCTTTACCAATCGAGTCTGTGTTCCCGGAAACCTTTGGTTCTGACTCATCTTCCTCCATTGTGGTCCCACCTGTTGACCCACTTATTGATTTGATAGCTCAACAAACATGGAAGGACCCTGATGTGGTGGTACCCATCCCTAAGAAACCCAACAGGATTCAACAGACCAGAAACACTGGAGTAAAGGTCCACGGTGGTGGCCACAACAAGGAACTATCTGAAGAAAGTTCCTTGATTCATCTTATAGAGAGTCTAGGGATATGGACTGGTTTGGGAAGCAAACATATGCTTCATTGACCTTCGCCCTCAGAGTACTGAATTATTTAGCTCATGTCACCAGAGTTGAGAGAGGTCTCACCAAGGAAATTTCCAACTCTCTATCTGGTATCTTGTCTGTGGATGTTCAGAAGACAGTGGACTCCCAGCTTCGTACCCTCCAGTTTACTTTCAATGTAGCTGTGTGATTGCTCTCCAACAGGGCTGATGCATGGCGAGAGCAGGAGGCACTGACATTACCATTCCTTGGCACACCTGGATGCATCTATGTAATTTTTTGTGAAAAGCTATAAGAAGTCATTCATTAATGTCCCTTCAATGGGTCCACCTTATTTGGACCTGAAGTGAAAGAAACACTGACTAGGAGTCAACTGGATGGTAAGACTCTCTGCAGTGGTAAACTGATTCTCTCCTCTTCAGACATACTACTGTGTGGGCTGGGAAGATGATGATGATCTGAAAATCACAGGGCTCTTTTATTTTTATGTATTTGACATTTGTTAACCGGGTTAGTCTGACTGGGCCAGTAGCCCTTTTTTAGCGGACACCCAAGGAGAAAAGCTCCATAACAGTAATAGTATTAAACATTCTACGTAGGATTATACATAAGTTAAAATAAATACAATTGGCAATATACAATCAGAAAATAGAAACAAATAATATAGTTTCAGAGCAGTTCTTTGTCAATTCTGATTGTTTCTTAAACACAAACTTGTCTTTGCTTTGGCTCATTAGCAGCAGTACAAAATAACTGCCTGTTCACACCCTTGTTCTCCCCCTCCCCTGTTTATTACCTTAAGCCAATCCTGAAGTTAATAAATATTACCTGTGGCAGGCACCATATTTAAAACTGCAACCACCCTTTGAGGACCTCAAGCTTGGCTCTGCCATAGAACTTATTAAAACTGCCTGAACTGGGGCACAGCTAACTGATAGTTTGTGGAAATACAGGGTACCTACCTGAGTCTCCACATTCACTATCATATGTTCATTTATCAGTTTACTCTGTTAACTGATTGTTTCCAGCCCCCACATAAGAGCAACTAAAAAGGTATCTACCTGCTTCGCTCCCCACCCTGCCCCCTATTTCCTTCCGCTCCCAGTGGTCCTACCTTTATTACACTCACAAACCCCTCCCATCATTCCAATAGCCAACCATGGCACTAAACCCAACACTACCTCCTCCATCTTCCTACTGCTATCACTCCTCCTCAGCTAACATGTACAAGCATACCTTACCTATGCTCACTGCATGCACTCTCCTTGCATATCTTGCATCCTACCAAAACTCCATCATTCCCCCACTCAACCACTACCACTGTACTACTACTCACACTACCACTCATGTCTCACCCTCACTCAGCTTCCATCCCACCAATTCAAGAACCATCCCTATGCACCCCTGCATATTCTAGCAACTATATTACTCAAACATAAAGCATCCCTACAACTTAACGTAGTAACCCTCCCATCATACCTATTACCCACAGAGCACAATCATAAAGTTTCCCTAATAAACAAACACATTCAAAAACTGAGAAAACTAATAACCTCATGCATATCAAATCTAGCCGTAAGTGGAGACATCCACCCCAACCCTGACCCTACCATCTCCAACCCCAATCCTCATAATCAGACTAGAAACCACAACTTCTCCCATATCACAGCCAACAGAAAGCCAAGTGACTTCCTTCTACTAAGCCTAAATATTAGAAGTATATCCAACAAAGTCCATGAACTCCATTTCACCATAGACTTGTACACCCCAGATATAGTCATCCTGACAGAAACCTGGCTAAAACCTCACATTAACAGTGAGCAAATCCTCCCTACCGGTTACGGCATACTGAGAGTAGACCGGCTAAACGAGAAAGGAGGCGGTGTAGCTATAATATTTAAACAGCATCTAAACATCCAGATTTTAAAATCATCAGCTCCACAAATAGGCAATGAAGAAATAATATATACCAACCTCAAAATAAACCAAAACAAAACCATCAACATAATTGGATGCTAGTTCCCACCTGGTCAAAACATCCCCCCACTAGAAAACCTCCTCAGATGGTCTACCCACCATCTCCCCCAAGAATCTATCATTTTAGGTGATTTCAGTATTGACTGGCAATCCTGTTCTGGCAACCATCCAACCCATCATGTAAACCTTCATGGCTTCACCCAACTAGTCCAGTCACCAAACAAGATAAATAAAAACTTCAGCAAGCACACTACCCTCGATTGGATACTAGTCAGTAGGAGCCCCCAGTCTTATATAACAGGCTGCTTATCAGATAGCCTCAGTGATTACTCCCCAACAATCCTACTCAAAAAATACCTATACCAAGCTAAACCTGTCATCTACCGTCAAATACATAAAAAACTAAACTATAACCCACTCACATTCATCTCATCCCTCAAAGAATATAACTGGCATCCTCTAAAGTACCTGAGTCTTAATGACGCAGTTGAATTTTTTAATACTACCTTTCTGAGCATCCTTAATTACCATGCCCCCATAAGACTTTCCATAATCAAAGCACAACCCTCCCCATGGCTACAGAAAACCACTAAGTCAGAAATGAAAAACAGGGATAAAGCCTGGGAGCACTGGTGCAAAAACCAAAACCCCCTCAACTATACAGAAATTCCTAGAACTACGCAATAGAGTCAAAAAGCTAATAAAACAGGACAAATTCCAATACTACCAGTCTGCCCTAGACTCCTCCCAACACAGTCCTAAACAATTCTGGTCCTCCATAAACTCCGTCCTCCACCCAGGTAAAGTCAGTACCCCTCTGCCTAACATCCCTCACACCTGCGAAAATATTGCTACCTCATTCAACACACACTTTACACAAACCATAATATCACTAGCTAAACAAAACAATCTCCCTCCCCTCCACCCCACACCTTCGACTAGTAATCTCCCCACTGCCTTCTCTTTTTCTCCTGTACCTACCTCCAACATAAAAAACTCTTAACTAAACTTAAGTCCACCATATTAGCAGCAGACAACCTCCCAAGTGAATACCTACAAATCGCAGCTGATGCTCTGGCCTACCCAGTATCCATCTTGATTAACCGATCTTTGTCAGAAAGTTACGTTCCCACACTATGGAAAGTATCACATATAATTCCCCTCCACAAAGACGGCCCCGCCACAGGACTAACCAGTTACTGCCTCATAGCTATTCTCTCTCCACTCTCCAAAATACTAGAGAGATGCATTCACTCTCAGGTCTCAGACTACTTCCTTACTAACAACCTCCTTTCCAATACTCAGCATGGTTTCTGACCAAACCATAGCACCACCACTGCCTTACTCTCCTTTACTAACACTATCCTTCAGCATAAAAACAATGGCTATCTCTCCTCTGCTACTTTCCTACACCTATCTAAAGCATTTGACATGGTCCCACACAAACAACTCATCTCTGTCCTCAATAACATATCCTTCTCTCAATCAGTCACCAACTGGTTTCAGAGTTACCTGTCTGACCGCCAACAATCCATTGTATGGCAGAATGACATATCTCCCCAACTACCTGTCTCTATAGGGATTCCCCAAGGATCCATCCTTGGACCCCTACTCTTCTCTATTTTCACCAATAATCTAGCCTCTGCCACCAAACATGGCACACTCATACAATACGCAGGTGACTCAACCATCATCTGCTCATCCCAGTCCCTACCCAAACTGCAAAAAGTCACACAGGAAGCCTTTTCCTCTGTTGAAACTTGGTTATCCCATACCCAATTAATACTCAACCCAAACAAAACTAAACTACTCATCTTCCAACCCACCAAACATACTCAAAACAACTCTCACTTTAACATCACAGCAAAAGACAACGTCACTATACACCCAACAGAACACATCAAATTGCTAGGAGTGGAAATAGAGAATAAACTAAAATTTGACATTCACATATCCATGACCATAAAAAAAGTCCACAAAAATAGGAATATTATACAGAAATAAGCAACTTCGCAGCAAAGATTTCAGTAGCAAATTCCCACCTTATCTCTACCCTACTTTATGCCGCTCCAATATATACCAACCTAAGGCAATGTGATTTAACAAGCTAGAGACCTACTACAACAAAATTGCCAAATTTGCTACAGGGGCATCCTACCGTAGTCACCATTGTCTCTCACTTGCTGAATTGAGCTGGCTTGAACTCCCTCGCCTCCTTTAATGGTATCAACTCACACTCGCCCACAAACTAGTAAACCATCCACTAAATGTCCCATCCCTCCAGAATCTACTCCAACCCTATCGCACCACCAGACCACTAAGATCCAGCAGCAAAAATCAATTGCAGATCACTAAAGCCAATAACTCTGCTTGTGAAGCACTATTCTCTTGCACCATAGCCAAATTATGGAACTCCCTCCCACCCACAATTACCTCCGTACCATCATGCACCCACTTCAAAACTTTACTAAAAGCACACCTAAAAACATGCTGGCTATGCCCTTGCAACTCCCACTCTAATATCACGCACCCCATCCAACCAGTACTTTTTTTTCCACCCCACTAACTACCTTGATCATAGCAAGCTCGGATGCTCATAAGACTACTTATTATACAGCAAGAACTTCTTATTGTAACAACTGTTAATGTCTGTTATGTACTTCGCAGATAAAGATTCTAGTTGTCTACTGATGTACTGTGTTCTTCATTTGTAACTATGTTTGTAATTAATTGCTATGTTAATCAAATTGTTAATCACTATGTAAATCCAATGTAACTACTGTCTGTATATTTTAACTGTGGAACTTTTCTCCCTGGGCCTCCGCTGAAAATGGACCTACGTCCAGTCGGACATTCCCGATCAACAAATGTAAATAAATAAAATAAATAAATAATCACTGTACAGAGGATTATACATAAACTAGGAGAAATACGATTGACAATATACACTAAGAACAATAAAATTTACAATATGCCTGATAGTGAGATGAGACAATATGCTAGTAGACTACAATATACATAATTAGGAAAATACTATAAGTGGTATGTGTAGGTGTAAGATGAGCCAGCAAGCAAGTAACAAGTCTGTAAATTCAATATCATAGGGTTCAAAGTTGCATACAGTAAGAGACTTTTGAGACTGGGACAATACACAAGAAGTTAGTACCATAATATTGGAAGAGTAGGAGTAGATACTATGTTGGATCATTACAAGAGCAATTCCAAGATAAACGGACTGATATCAAGACAATCCTGGCAATAGACTTCCTCATGGCAGGGGAGGAGCTAACAGTAATGGATGTTGCCCTAGAGGAAGAGAGGGACCTCATAACCAGAGCATTCATGATTCCTTCACCGAGAAGCTCTTTCAACATCCCTGAAGTGTTGCCTAGCTGCTGCACTCACAAACCTGGTGAAACATGATTACAGATTCTTAGGTGCTAAACTTAATTTCCAGAGGCTTCTTCATACCATTTTCCCTTCTTGTCAAGAAGGAAAAAAGGTCCCAGTGTTCCACCCAGTCAATGGGAATTTGCAGCAGCAGAGGTATCCGAGTTGTAGAAAGAGTCATCCAGTTGGTCCCTGAAGACCAGGTAGAACCTGGAGTCTAATCAAGGTTCATTTTAGTGCCAAGGAAAACAGGGAACCTCAGACCCATCCTGGATCTGAGCTACTTAAGTAAGTATGCCAAAAGGACAAAATTCTGGTTGGTCCCTTTTCGTCCCATTTTGCCTCTCCTGAGGAAGAATGATTGGATGTGCTCCATAGATCTCAAAGATGCTTACTACCATGTGAAGGTAGAGAAATGTTCAAGGAGATTTCTCCATTTCTGGCTGGGAGCCAATCATTATCAATTCAGAGCCCTGACGTTCAGTTTCACCACAGCCCCCCAGGGTGCTCAACAAGATGATGGCAGTGGTGGCAGCACTTCTTTGCCTGCCAGAGATCCATGTTTTCCATTAGCTTGATGATTGGCTCCTGACTGCTGCTTCCAGCAGTCTGTTGTAGTACCATCAGTACATTTTGCTCCAACTGATGCAAGATCTAGGGATCACAGTCAGTCTAACCAAAAGTCATCTTACGCCTACTCAACAGATAGAATTTCTTGGATGCCACTTGGACACAAACTTGCAGATTGCCCAACTTCCTAACCCCAGGGTGCTCTCCAGGCATCTCAATGCCACTCGTTCTGCATCACCCCTCTCCACCAGTGATACTAATTCTTAGCCTACTGGGCCTAATGTCTTCCATGATCATCATGATTCCTTTGGCCAGATTTTACATGACAGTGCTTCAGTAGACTCTAGTGGTGCAATCCCAGTTTCACCATCCACTTTATCCCAAGATTCAGATTACACAAATTTGCAGGCAATACATATCATTGTGGATAACATTTTATGCAGTTATAGAAGGGAGTCCATTCCTTATGGGAACCCTTTGTCGTGGTAGTTTTGACAGATGCATCACTTCTATGGTGGGGGGGGGGGGCATTTCAAAGGAAGGTCAGTTCAGCGCACTTTGTCACATACAGAGGTTAACCTTCACATCAGTGTCCTGGAGATGACAGTGGTTCTTCTAGCATTGCAGGCCTTTCAGGACATCCTCCCCAGGGGTTTCATATATGTACAAACAGGCAATATGTCATTGATTTGGTACATCAATAAACAAGGAGGAGCACACGCCTTTCGCTTGTGTTGAGAAGCCATGAAAATCTGGCTATGGGCAATATCTTCAAACCACTTTCTAATAGCAGCACATATCCCGGGCCATTCAATGTACTGGCAGACAAGTTGAGAAGATCTGTCTTCATGCCTCATGAGTGGTTCCTTAATCCAACATTGATGACCTTGATTTTCAGTTGCTGGGGCCAACCTTGCTGCAACTATTTATTTATTTTGCTTTTGTTAACTGGGTTGGTCCAGCTGGTTAAGAATGTATCCTTTTTCAGTGGAGACCTGAGGGGAAAAGCCAAAACAGACATACAAGTAGAGACAAGTTTACAATAATACAGAGCAAAACAATGTCATGACTACAATGGATAAGAAAAAAAAATAATGTACTCAATGGAATTAAACATAGTTATAGACAAAATATAATAATCATAATAATAATTTCAGAAAATATCACCAAAATATCACCAAATCCAACAACTACGCAGGTCAAGCCCTATTCTCTCACAGCATAGCAAGAAACTGGAATAACCTTCCCCCTAACCTTACCTCTGCTACATCGGCCAATATCTTTAAAAGCTCTCTAAAAGTCCACCTCATGAATAAATGGATATGCCCATGCATCACATAATATTCAAAAATATCTCTTGTGACCACAGTTTCTACTCTCACTGTCTGATATATATATAGTAAATTGCTTGACACTGTATAACAATTATTTCAATCTGCTGAACTTTATTGTGAACTGTACATAATCTATACCTGAACATTTGATGTGCTGAACTTATCATACATTGTACATATAATCTGTCTGATCATTTGAGGTTTGAAATTATTGTAATGTTCTGAACTTATTAGAAATTGTACATAATCTATGTCTGAACATTTGATTTATGAACTTATTGTAAACTGGAACTAAAATGTATGGAAATTTTCTCCCCGGGCCTCCGCTGTAAATGGACCTGTGTCCAGTCGGACTATCCCGGTAAACAAATGTAAAATAAATAAATAAATAAAATAAGGGTGTAAAAGGAAAAACAATGATAATAAATCAAGAGGAATGCAGTAAGGGAATTAAGGTTATAGGTAATCATTTGAAAATAATATGGCATTATTAGATTAGAGGCAAGAAGGAGAAATTGTGTAAGAGCAGGGGGCTTCAGATCTGAGGAAGAAGCTACTGCAGGAGAAACAAAAGAGAAACATGTATGTACAAGGAGCCTCAGATCAGCAAAAGAGATGGTACAGAAAAATAAAGTAGTAGAGGAAGGATGTAGTGATCTAGAGGGAGGGTGTAAAAGGGAGAGCATATAGATATATTAAATTATAGAAATAGAAAAGGTCTTCTAGATCAGACTTAGTGGTAAAGTGGGAATAGGGAGAGGGAGGGGTTAAGTAGGGTGGTTGCAGATACATATAGGGTTGTTATGGAGAGACAGCATCAGGTCATGTTTGAAGTTAGAAAAGGAGGTATGGCCTCTGATATGGAGTGGAAGATTGTTCCAGATAAGGGAAATGGAGTGTTTATAGAGTATTTTACCTATGTTCTTATTGGGTCTATAGACTTGTAGTAAGTGTTTATCGGAGCTGTGTAGGGAAAGGGGAGGGGTATACCAGGAGATCAGGTTGAAAAGAGATGGATAGCCAGAGTTAGAATTAAGAATTGTAAATGCTTGGAATAGCTGACTTTTGGCCAGAAGGTGTGGGAGTTAAAGCCAATGTAGTTTTGTGAGTGCTATGCAGTGAGGGGATTTATAGGAGCTGCTGGTGACAAATCTAGAAATTTTGTTGTAGGTTTGGTCAAGCTTTTCCAGCAGGTTATTTTGTAGATTAGAAAATAGAGGGGAGCCATAGAGGAGGGCAGGGAGGAGATAGGATTGGGCTAGCAGACGTTTTGAGTTGGGGGTCAGGAATTTGCTATTTCTGTAAAGCAGGCCCAGTTTTTGGTGTGTTTTCTTTATTGAATGAACTATGTGGAGGTCTAGTTTGAGCTGTACATCTATGATGGCACCCAGGAGTTTAGTGTGTGAGTCTGGTCTTAAGATGGTGCCATTTAGAGAGGATAAGAGAAAGCTGGATTTGTGTTGGGCTAGAGTTTTAGGCAGGAATAATAAGAGCTTAGTTTTAGAGGGGTTCAGGATGAGTTGATTGTTGGTGAGCCACTTCTCAACAGAATGAAATGAAGTTTGGGTGGAATGGTGGAGGTTGTTGATAGAGTCAGAAATGGTGATCAGAGTTGAATCATCTGTGTACTGAATGATAGAGGAGAGGTTACAGGCAGTGTGTAGGTCATTGGTGAAGAGATTGAAAAGGAGGGGTCCGAGAATTGAGTCTTGAGGAACACCAGTCTGAACTGCCAGAAAGGAAGAGAAGGAATTTAGCCATTTAACTGCTTGTAGGCAATTGGACAGGTAACTTGAGAACCAATTAAGAGTAGGGATGGAAATGTTCAGCTGCGAAAGTTTATGAAGTAGAAGGTTGTGAGAGACAGTATCAAAAGCCTTTGAGAGATCTAAGAAAAGGAAGGACACAAGTTTGTTATTTTCTCTGGCCTTAGCTACTGTATGTGAGAAGGATAAGAGTGCAGTGTTAGTACTGTTTGGGCCTGAACCCATGCTGGGTGGTGGTTAAAAGATTGTTTTGAGTAAGGTGAGAAAATAGTTAAGAATAGATACACTTTTCGAGAATTTTGAACAGGGGAGAAAAAATAGCAAAGGGGCAGAACTTAGATGGTTCTGTGGAGTTACCTCCTTTATGTAGTGGGATAATGTAGTATTGCTCCCAAATAGAGGGGACACTGGATTCTTGGATAGAGCAGTTGATTAGAATGGTGAAAGGAAGGGCAATAGAGTTAGCAGCAAGTTTAAGGAATTGGGGAGGTAGGTTATCAGAGGTGGGAGAACAAGGTTTGAGTTTATTGAGGAGAGTTTTAATATAACTAAAAGAGACAGGTTTGAGCATGAAGGGGTCTGAGAGGTTAGTGTTTGCTTCCTGTCTAAACAACTTGTGCAGCAGATTATTTTGCTCTAATCACCCCATGTGGATAGCCACTGAGGAAAGCTCTAGTCCAAAGTTGGCCCTCCAGGTCTGCTCTGTATCTTTCCCCCTTTGCCTTTAATTAACACGTTCATACAGAAAGCAGAAATGTGCAAGGCCAAGGTGTAGCTCATTGCCCCCCTTCTGGCCTCAACAAATGTGGTTTGCCTTCCTGTGGCCCCTAGTATTGCATCCTCCATGAATGCTGGTTCATTATCCATATCTAATAACACACATGTCTGAACTGTATCCTGTAGACCAGAAATCCATTAAGTTAATTGCTTGTTTCCTCCAGTTTTAACGTTAGTCAGAGATGTCAGACTTCCCTCTTTGGTTGATCAGATAATATCAGCATCCCAGAAATGAACCACTACCAAAATATACCATAGCAAATGGAAGAGATTCTCTATATGGGCTTTGTCAAAAGGTTCAGACCTTTCTGCTCCCATTCCCTTTATTTTAGAATTCCTGTTGGAACTTTTTCACAGTTGTTCCAGTAATTCAACTGTCAAAGTGCAAATGGCAGCTATCTCAGATTTCCACATAGATCAAAATGACAGTTCTGTAACATCTTTAAGAATCTCTAAGGCCTTCTTGAAAGGAACTTTTCTTCTACAGCCTACTGTCAGTTCAAAGACCTGGTACCTCCATAGGACATTGTCATCATGTTACAAGGTTTGAATCAGCCACCCTTCAGCTGGTTTCATTGGTTGATCTGAAGTTCCTCTCTTTAACAAACATTTTTCTGTTGGAAGTTACTTCAGACAAATGGATTTAAGTAATGCAAACACTTTTATGCAAGCCTCCCCATTTGGTCTTCCACAAAAACTGGGTTTTCTTAAGGACTAATGCAACCTTCCTTCCTCAGGTGGCATTTGGAACAAACTTAAATCAGTCAATAAATCTACCAGTCTTTTTTCCCAGATTTTCAAATAAGTGTAAATACAGGCTTTGTATGCTAGCCATTTATCACCAGCATAGGTTCAATCTTCATAGGACCAAACCATTCAGGAAATTGGATTGTTTGTGGCATTCTCAAAACCTACGTTGGGCAAAGCAGTGGCTAAAGTAATCCTGCCTAGATGGTTATACAAATGCATTTCCTTTGTTTACAGTAAAAATTACTTGCCTTTTCATTCTAAACCTAAGGCCCATTCCACAAGGGTACTGGCCATTTCAGCAGCCTTTGCCAGTAGACTACCTACTGATGATGTCTGTGTAGCAGCTAGTTGGTCTACAGCTCATACCTTTGTATCTCATTACAAGCTTCATGAACAGTTTAGATCACGTTCCTTCTTTGGTCCAGCATTTTCAGGAATGTCCTTCCTTGATAACGTCCATGTATACATGCTTGGAATCTGTCCATAGCTGAATCGGATAAAACTAGACAACACTGGATAGAAAGCTCCATGTTGTCTGATTTTTCATCCAGTTCAGCCTCCCTCCCACCTGCCCCCTTCCAAATTGTCACATGTAGGTTTTTGATGACTGGATTGTCCCTGGCATACCCTGTTTGTGAGGAGCCCTTAATGCCTGTTTTTCATAACTGTGCCATTTTTTTTTCACTCCTATTTTCTGGAGTTAGTTTTGAACAAGGTTTACATAATTGATATTAATAGGTACCCAAGTCAGATCTGGTCGTGTCCAACAACCCTTGCTTGAACCAGATGAAAATAACACAACATGGATCTATTGTTATGGGAAGTTCATAACTTTTGTTTGTGGAGCCAATATACTGAAAGCCTGATAAAGTGTTAGTCCCTCCTAAGGATAGACCTTCCTGGAGCAAGGGTGTTGTAGTGGATGCTACTGTGGTTGCTGAAACCACCAAGGAAGACATCTCTGAGGAGAGTTCTATGGTTGGTCTCCCAAACAAGGAGTTTTGGGCATTGGACCACCTGAGGAAGTGCACCTATGCTCTAGCCACCTTTGCATTGTGTGCACTGAACTACTTGGCTCATCTGACAAATCTCCAGAGAGATTAGATTTCAGAGATGCCAGACAGTGTTGACAAAGTAGCCACTGAAGACTGAAAAGTCTCTGGAAACTCAGCTGTTTTCTATGCAATCCATCACTAATTTATCCATGAGGATTTTTTTGAATGCTGCAGATGGCACAGCTTGTACTGCATGTGCTAGTATTACTATGCATTGCCATACTTGGATGCATATATGCAACTTGGTGAACTACTTCAAAGCATCCTTTCTAAATGCCCCATTTGATGGTTTTACCCTATTTGGTCTCAAAGTAGTCAAAGATAAATTGACTAGGTGTGAGCTAGATGGGAAGATGCTGTGCACCATTGGTGTTTGTTTCTCGACTCCTCAGAGGTCCTTTCCCAGGAACCAGAAAGAGAGAATCAACTCTTTTTCAGTAAGTCCCAGCAGCTTTTCCAAAATACTGCTGGAGATGGTACCCCTCCATGGTAGAAGGGGGCACTTCAGTGGACACCACCCCCAGCAAGCATAGTCAGCAGGACCAGGGTTTCTGGAATTCCTTCTCTGATAAATTCTTTCAGCACTCCTGAATGGTTGCCCTGACAGCCATTCTCTGGAAGCAGTCGGGTGCACATGACTCTTCACCTCAAAGCTTGAGAGGCCATCACTTCATATGTTTGGGTATTGAGAGTCATATCCAGAGGGTATTACATTCCATTCTGTACAGTACAAAAGAGAACTTAAAATCACTTTCTGACATTCCACCCCATCAGCAAAGGGAAACTGCAGAGGAAAAAAAAGAAAAATGCTTCTCAACTGAGTCATCCAAGATTTCCAACCAGACCAAGGAGGATACAAGGGGTCTACTTTAGAACATCAAAGTTACTGGTCTTTGAATGTTCTAATATCGACACCTAGTAACCGAAAACCGGCAAGACCAAAAATTTAGAACATCAAATTTTTTCCTAGGGAAAATATTTAATGTTCCAAAGCACATACACACAACACAAACACACCAAACAAACAGCAATCCACACACATACACCTAAAATCTTACATCTAAACCTACACTAAACTGTACATACACCACTATCTACCCACTTACCTTAACCCTAACCCTAAGGTCCATCACTATCTCACGCACACACCACCCACGCCCTAACCCTAAGTCACCTATCCCACCCTAACCCTCACGTCCAAACATTCGCACACTTACATGACCCACGCCCTAACCCTAACTCACCTATCCCACCCTAACCCTAATGTCCACACAATTGCACACTTACCTGAACCCGACCATAACTTTCAACCGCAGAGCTGAAAATAGCGAAGCAACAATAATGGACAACCAAATTCTTTCCCTAGGAAAGAATTCAGTTATCTAAAAATTTGCTATTTTCAGCTTTCGGTTACTAGATCTCGATATTAGAACATGCGAAGATCTGACGCTTTGATGTTCTAATATAGACCCGGATCCAAGGTCTACTCAAAATTGTTTTTAGTGTCAGAGAAAAAAAAAAGAACCTCAGGCCCATCCTGGGCTTCAGCAAGTTGGATCACCATGTGAAACAGACCAACTTCTGAAACATAATTTTGTCCATCCTCCCCCTGCTGAGGAAGGATTACTGGATTTGATCAGTAGACCTCAAAGATATCTGCTATTGCATAAAGATAGCGAGGCACTCCAGACGTTTCCTGCTCTTCCAGCTGGGAGTCAGCCATTTCCAGTTCTGGGCACTGCCCTTTGTAGTCATCACAGCCCCTCCCCCCCACCAGGTGTTTTACCAGGTGCGTGGTAGTAGTCACCACCTGGCTCAGGTTACATGGTTTCCAGGTTTTTTGTTACCTGGATAATGGGCTCTTTGCAGCAACTACAAAAGCATCTGTAATCAAAACCAGGGACTACTTACTTCAACTGGGTCTGTCATTGGACATCACTGTGAAATACAAGTCATGAAATTCATCAGATACCACTTAGGTGCCATCAATCATATTGCCAAATTACCCCCTTACAGACTATCCTGTCTATGGATTTAAGCCTCCCAAGTTCTAAATTCTCAGAGGCCTCCAGCTTTCTTTACTCTGTGCTGCTTGGCCTTACAAATTCATTTATTTGTCTTGTGCCACAGGCAAGGTTCTACATTAGATCCTGTCAGTTGAGTAGTCAATCTTATCTCATCCCATGGACTTTTCTAGCTGTCTTACTGACATATACCACCACCACATAGCTTATTGGCTGGATTTTTACCACTTTCCAGCAGATCACCCTTTTGTTTTCCCAAACCTCAGGCCATGGTTACCACAGACACCGCCCTCCTGCAGAAAGCATGGCACTTGAAATGTAAGACAGCCCAAGGCACCAGGTCCTAATATGAGGCCAGTCTTCACAACAATGTCTCAGAGATGAGAGCAGTTCTTCTAGTATTGCAGGCCTTTCAGGATTTTCTCACCAGGGGTGTGGTAGCACTTCAGTGTGACAACATGGCAGTGGCATGGTACATAAAAAGGGGGGAAGACAGTCATATTTCCTGTGTCAAGAGGTCTTGAGAGTGTGGCAATGGATAATGTCCTGGAAATAGTTCCTGAATCATACTATCAGACAGCATGAACAGGAGCAGCCTCATACCTCACTAATAGTCCCTTAATCCAGAGATAGTGGTATGAGCACTCAGCTGCTGGGAACATCCCTGCTGTGATCTCATTGCATCCCCTTCCAACACTAAATTCAGCATTTTTTTTACTCTGATCTCCTCAGAGAGACACATAGTGATGCTCTTCTTCGTGCTTGGCTCCTGGGTCTATTTTACACCTGTCCTCGTCCCCCTTGATAATAAAGTTTCTTTAGAAGGCAACTCATTGCAGTACAGCCATGATCCTCATAACCCTCTTTTGGCTGAGACAAGATTGGTTCCCATTTCTTTGGCCTCATCTATTGCTCCTACCTGGGGTTCTGCATCCTATTTCAGAGTTGATCCCCCCCCCCCGCCCCCCAGGTCAGTCTCACCCAGATCTCAAATCCCTCAGATTGATTTCTTGGTTCCAGTGATGGCTTAGAAATCCCAAACTTTCTAAGAAAGTTGTCTGTATGCTTTCATCTTTCCAGAACCCTTCCACCAGGAAGGTTCATGCTAGTAAATGGAAAAGATTTTTTTATTTAGGCCTCCTCCAAAGGTTTAGATTCCTTCAACATTCCTTTGGATGCAATTTTACATTTTTCTGACAGATCCGTTTTATTCTAGTCTCAGGCATTCCACTATTAAGGTTCATTCAGCTGCCATATCTACTTTTCATATGAATTATACACCTGCTGTGTCTCTAAAATTATCAAACACTTTTCTGAGAGGTACCTTCCTTATTAGACCCCCCCCCCCGGTCAGGGATCTGCTTCCACTTTAAGATTTGACTCTAATCTCGCAAGTCCTAACTAGACTTACATTCAAGCCAGCTATCACAGTAGATTTGAAACTGCTCTCATGGAAGACTCTGTTTTTGGTAGCCATTATTTCTGCAAGAAGGGTGTTGGAACTTTAAGCTTTATCTTGCATACCTTCCTATTTTATTTTCCATAAGGACAGAGTATCTCTACTTATCAATTTTTTCTTCCTTCCTAAGGTGGCCTCTGAGTCAAATCAAAATCAGCCAATCCATTTACTCATTGTCTTACTCAACTTCAGCAACATAGGAGAATACTTGCACTGTTTGGACATTAATCACCAACTTAGATTTTATTTGGAGAGAACTAAAGCTTTCAGGCAATCTGACCAGCTTTCTGCATCATTCTCTCAAATTTGGTTGGCTAAACCTGTTTTGAAAGTGACTTTATCCAGATGGCTTTCCGAATGCATTTCCTTTGTGTACTCATCATAAGGAATTACTTTACCTGGCAAGCCTAGATCTCATTCTACAAGAGTTATTGCTACTTCAGCTGCCTTCTATGCTCAGTCCTCTTTAACTGGTAATGTAAAGCTGTTCTATCTCACCGTCCATTCTTACTGATGGGTTTGGAGCCGATCTTCATCTGACTCAGCCAAATGCAAAAGCTTGAGGTCTTCAACCAGCTCATGGTCTACTCCCTATCCCATGATGCACTGGTGCTTCTCTCAGATCTTGTTTACCACTGCAACAGATTGGGAGTGCTTCCCTAAGCTCTGGCCAGTCAAACTTTTATATTTGATATTTTCTCAATATTTACTTAAAATTTTGCCTTAGAGTAGTTAGGTATTGTAGTGAATAAGTTTTCTTTATCTTGCTATCCTATAGCTAGTTAGTAAATTAGTTTGAGTGTGTGCTAGTAGTCTGTTTTGGTCATGTTTTTAGGCCTTTAATATCTCCCTACCCTAGTTGTTTAGATTATCTAGTGTTATTCAAAGCCTATTATATTTCAAGGCTTGTTTGGTGTTCATTTCTTTTAGTGTGTGCTGAGGAACCTGTTTAAATTAGAGGGTTCATTGCTGTTGTGTTTCCAAGCCCAAGTTTTAGGGCCTAGTAGTTAGGTAGTTGTTTAATAGCTCTTTGGTGTGTTTTACAAGCATATTTCTTTATACAAGGCTTGAATACCCTAGGTTTGTGTGTTTTTTGCTATAGGTGCTATCTGTGGGACATGTCTGAACAACAAAAAGAGGTTAAGCAATCCAAGTTTGGGTTCAAGAAGTACCCAAAATGTGGGCAAAAAATGTTCATAACAGATGGACAATGTACTTGTGTTTATTGTTTAGGAGAGGTTCATCTCTAAGAGGACTGCTCTATATGCAACTCGTTTAATGCTAGGGTGCTGCATGAGCGTAAAAGGAAATTGATTGATAGAGGTCTTTTAAAATCCTCTTTTCAACAGGAACTGGACAAGGACAACCATGACAGACTTTCTAAATCTTCTTCTGGTTTGTCGGAGCTGAGTAAGAGTCCGTTGACCAGTAAATCCAGAATGGATAAGTCTTCAGCATCGGCTCCACTGCCTTCGGAGCCGACTGTTGTTACAGTTAGGAGCTGGTCCCCAGTATTGGAACCGGTGTCTCCTACTTTAAAGTCACCAATATTGCAATCAGTGGCTTCATCCATTCCGTCGTCTTGGTCTTCAAGCAGGCTGTCAGACATGGATGTGGAGTGTGTAGTGCAGAGGCTTCTGCAGACACTGGCAGTGGCCAAACTTCTATCGGGACCAATTTCTGTGACTTCGCAACTGACAAAAACCCTTCCATCTTCTCCTGTTCCTCCTTCATTCCAACTAAAGGCTGCAGAGCCAGAGTGCTCAGAGCTACTGATTGTGAAGGCATCAGAATCGACGCCTGCTTCAGGTCTATCCATTCCGACTACCTGACATCTTTGGTGCCGACTGGAGGGTCTAGGGGACGACACTCACCGATCGGGTCCATGGAGGATAGCCAAACTGATTTTTTGGTTCTGACTTTGCCTCTCGGGGCCTCAGATCAGTTGAGCTCAGCTCCTACCTCGGGCTCGGAACCCACAGTTCTGTCGCTAAGGAAATCTCCTATTTCTTCAGATCTAGAGGTTTCTTCATGTTGGAACCGAGGGGCATTCGATGCCATGAGGAGAGTGTTGTAAACTCCAACAACCACACCATCAGAACCAGCAGCTCCTTCCCCTAAAGCACCGGTGTCTAGCTCTACATCACACTTCCCTCTAAAGCGTAGAGACCCTGAGCCTCAGGAAGCCTGATTGGGTGAACCCTGCTCTTCTGAGACCTCTCCCGAAGCTTCCACTGAAGAGGTTCCCAGGAAGAGACTTTGCAAGAGGAAGCATCTGGACTCCACACAGGAATCTGTCACTTCATACACTGACTTAGATGAGTCAGAAGGGTCTCCATGGTCCCCCTCGGAGGATATCTCCTTCGCAGATATCCTGGAAATTCTTAAGCAGAGGGGTGGCTGGAAATCCATTAACCCTACTGATGATGAGTCAGTCCCCCTGAAGGCTTTTGGGTCTCATCCCTCCACCACTTGGGTGTCTCCACCCTTTGATGAGCTGATTGAGCTAATCTCTTGAAGGGCATAGGAGTCCCTGGATACCATGGATCCTGTGCCTAGGAGGCCTAATAAATTTATAACTTCCCCCCAGGACAAGACCTTCCTGATCAAAGGAGTGCCCATTGATGCTATGGTGATGGTGGCAGCCACCAAGAGGGAACTATCAGAAACTTCTATGTCTGTCCAGCCTCCTAATAAGGATTCTAGGATCATGGACAGATATGTAAAGAGCATGTTTAGTTCAGCGACTTTTGCTGTCCGATCACTGAACTATTTCATGCACTTTACTAGGTTGAAAAGAGATCTCCTGAAAGGACTAGGAGATACTCTACAGGGTTCTGTAGCTGCGGGGGTCTCAGAGAAGGCAACTTCCCAGCTCACTACCCTTAATTCTCTTGTAAACTCTTCCATGCGTCTGGTCTCATATGCAGCTGATGAAACAAATAGGGCAGCGGGTACAAGAACTGCACTTAGAAGACATTCCTGGATGCCCTTATGTTCTTTTGTGGTGCCATTTAAGTCATCCTTTATTAACATCCCTTTCGATGGTTCATCCCTTTTTGGACCTAAAGTGAAGGAAATGCTTACCAGGAGTGAGCAGGATGGAAAGACTCTGTCTGCCATGAGTCCATTTTTCCACTCCTACCAGACCTTACCCCAAAGGTCAGAAGGGAGGGAAGATGTGGTTCCGTAAAACTCAAGGAGCTTTCCAGGACACTCGTGGTGAACCCCGCTCTTGAGGCAGAAGAGGGGGTAATAATGGAAATGCCATCCACATGGCAGAGGGGATCTACAAAATCAGGACAACAGAGACCAGTTCTCTTGGAAACCCTATCAGCGCTCCTGAAAAGAGGCCATCTGTCCATCTCTGGAGGCAGTTGGGAGACAATTTTCTTTGTACCCAGATGCCTGGCTAAAAATAACAAAAGACAGCTGGGTACAATGCATCATATCCAGAGGATACTCAATTCCCTTTGTCACCCCCCCATAAGAAAAATCCCAGATGTTCCACCCAGTCACAGGGAACAAGCAGCCACAGAGATTCAAAGGTTGCTGGAAAAAAGTCATCCAACCAGTCCCAGCAGACCAGAGAGGATCTGGAACTTATTCAAGGTTCTTTTTAGTTCCAAAGAAAACAGAGGACCGGAGGCCCATTTTGGATCTCAGCAGACTAAACAAGTCGGTAAAAAAGACAAAATTCCGGATGGCCACGCTACAGTCAGTAATTCCCTTGTTAGGAAAAGACAATTGGATGTGCTTGATAGATCTCCAGGATGCCTACTACCACATAAAAATGGACAGGCCATCCAGGGATTATCGCTTCCAGCTGTGAGCCAGTCATCCATTTCGCGCTCTGCCTTTTGGTCTCACTACAGCCCCCAGAGTGTTCAGCAAATGCATGGCAGTAGTCACAGCTCACATGAGATGTTTGGGATTCCATGTGTTTTCATATCTAGATGACTGGCTCCTCACTCCTACCACCAGGCATCAATTCATACAAGCAAGGGGCACAACTTTGGACCTCTGCAGTCAGTTGGGGATTACCATAAATTCAGAAAAATATGCCTTGTCGCCATCACAACATACCATTTTTATAGGAGTAGAGCTAAATATCATTACCATGACCTTAAAGCTTCCACCAGAAAGAGTTCATGTTCTACGAAAACAGGTCCTGGACCTGCTCCCAAGAGAAAAAGCCCCAGTTTCAATGGTACTCAAATTGTTAGGGACAATGGCAGCAGTAGTCATTGCGATTCCTTTATGTCGGATGCATATGCATGTACTGCAATGGCTCCTGTTCACACAATGGTCTTTTTAACATCTTCCAGTGTCACACAAAATCATGATAATGAATTCATGCAAGAAGGACCTTCAGTAGTTCCTGACATCTCACCAAGTAACTCTGGGTCGCCCCTTTGTTCTACCCACTCCTATAGCCACAGTGACCACAGACACCTCCCTGATAGGGTGGGGGGCATTATCAGGGAAAAACAGCCCAAGGCACGTGGAGGAAACATGAGGCTCATCTGCATATCAATGTCCTGGAAATGAGAGTGGTACTTCTAGCATTGCAGTCCTTTCAAGACTCTCTCCCTCTGGGTATTATTGCAGTTCAGACAGACAATATGTCAATGGTCTGGTACATAAACAAGCAAGGAGGAACCAGATCTTATCCCCTTTGCTGAGAGGCCCTAACAGTATGGTAGTGGGCAACTTCCACCCAGCGCTTTCTGATAGCAATGCACATCTTGGGGAGATCCAATGTGATAGCAAACAAACTGAGCCGGGCAATTCTATTTCTTCATGAGTGGTCCCTAAAGGAAGAAGTAGCAGAAGGGATATTCCGCAGATGGGGCCAGCCTTGCTGCGATCTCTTTGCAACTCCAACAAACACAAAATGCAGCAGTTACTTTGCCTTAATCCCCCCTCCAGGGGATGACCTAAGGGATGCACTTGTACACAATTGGCCCCAGGGTCTCCTTTATGCCTTCCCTCCTTTCCCTGTGATACCCAAAGATTTACAGAAAGCCAAGGCTCTGGGAAGGAACATCATTTTAATAGCCGCTTACTGGCTTCATCAGATTTGGTTTACCTTCCTCCAGCCTCATCTATTGGAAGAACCTTGGATTCTGGACCCAGTTCCAGATCTTTTGACTCATTTATCAGGAGCTCTCCATCCTTCTGTCCAGTCTCTCAAACTGGCAGCTTGGCTGCTCCAATTCCAAACATAGCTAGGATTCACAACCCCACAGCTGCAGCTCAGCATATTTTATCATCCTGTCATAAATTGTCTACCAGGAAGTTATATCTTAGTAAACGGAAAAGGTTTTCTATATGGGCATTTCAGAACAATATTGACCTGTACCTGGCTTCATTTTCAGCTATTCTGGAGTTTTTGGCTTAACTTTTCAATGAAGGGCAGCTGCATCAACCATTAGAGTTCAATTGGCAGCAATTTCTAACTTTCATCTTGGTGACCAGGATTCTAATATCACGTCACATAGACTCTCTAAAGCCTTTCTCAAGGCTACTGTTCATTT
>NC_056750.1:523458754-523461254 GCF_019279795.1 Protopterus annectens | reverse complement strand
GTCAGCTTCCGGTGATTTCTCCTATCCACCTGGTGAATCTGGGCATACTGGGGCAATGCAGCAATTGCCTCATGTACACAGACAACCCTCTCCTCCTACCACCCAACACTACAACCTGTGAGAGATGTACTTACATAGCCAAAATGGAAGCAAAGCTCTCTTCACCCAAGATTGTGCTAAACAGTCAAGAGGAGAAGGTTAACACCCACACTACACCTCAAGCAACACATAGCCCTTCTAAACCCTACCACCAACACCCACATATAGCAACACTAAATCCACATATGCAGAGGCCCTTAACTGTAACCTGCCCAAGCAACAAAGACCTCTGAAGCTGAAACGCAAACAAACACCAATCACAACCAATGTGTCACATAGTTCACAACACCAGCGTGCCACCCAGCAACAGCCCCTAAGGCAAGACAATGTACCTAACACTTTAGTCATAGCTGACTCTATAGTCTGGCACACTGATGTCCCTCTCACCAGGTTGAATAAGGAGAAAATTACAGTCAGCTGCCTGTCGGGTGCCAGGATCCGCCACATAATGCATGCACTCAAGTCACTCCACAACAAGTACAAATATGACTCTGTCATTGTCCATATTGGAGTGAATGACTTGAGACGTACCTCCCTGGACTATATGAAAAGAGACATGGAAGAGCTCTCGGATCATGTGGCCCAGGCAGGTATGACCCTAGCCCTGAGTAGCATCCTGCCTTCGCCCAGAATGATACCACAATATAAGGATAAAATTATTGACTTCAACAATTGGCTAAGCTTATGGTGTCATTCAAAGGGGATCCAGTATCTGTCTGCCTGGGATGACATGATTGACAGACCACGATGCTTTGCCAGAGATGTTCTGCACCTGTCGCCCCTGGGATTCAGGTTACTGGTTAAGGCTCTTGCCACCCCTGTAGTGCCTTTTTTAGGCAAACGTCAAAGGACAAAACCACCACCATAACAGGTACAAGCATGCAAAATCTGAAGGTAATGCTACTCAATGCTAGAAGTCTAAACCTCAGAATGCACTCTCTCGAGGCACTCCTAAAATTGGAGAACATCGATATCTGTGCAATAACTGAGACCTGGTTCAAGGCTTCAGAGAGCACCCCTGCAATACCAGGCTACAACTCTTACCACACTTTTCAGCCACCAAACCAGGACCGAAACAATAAAGGTGGAGGAGTGTCAATATTCACCAAGGATATTCACACCACCAGGCTAGTTGGCCAACACAATGTGTCTGAAATTCTCCAAGTGCAACTAACACTAGGTAAGACTGCAATCCAAATTGTAGCTTGCTACAGATCCCCCACCATACCCCAAGATTCTCACTACACCTTTCTAAACATACTGGAAAATATTAAGATAGAACCAAACACCCTAATACTGGGTGATTTTAACTACCCTGCCATTAACTGGGAAAACTACTCATGTCCCTACACCTTTGCAAGGGTTCTTGGAATTCATAAATTCCAACGCCCTGGATCAACTAATCCATAGTCCCACCAGGGGCTCCAATATCCTAGACCTGGTCATTACCAACATGGGAAATCAATGCTCCATACCTATGGTCACCCCTCATTAGTCAGGTCTGACCATAAGCTAATCACCCTTAACATCCACATCCCACCCCACCCCCAGTAAAGAAACCACCATAAAAACTTCTCCAAAGCCAACTTCATGCTACTCAAGTCAGAAGTGACAAACTTCATGACACCCATGCAGGCGGGAACTGAAAGTTCAACTGCTGAATCCTACACTATGGCACTGTACGAGCACATCCACTCATGCATGAATCGTGCCATCCCAAATAGAACCAAAATGCTCTCATCCAAAAAAAGGAAGCCAATCTGGTGGTCCCCTGCCATAAACAAACTTTACAACAAAAGGAAGAAACTTTTGCAGAAAAGAGGAAAATCCCAGGATGCAAAAAACTCCCTAACTAGCCTCAGTAAGAAACTGAGATGCCTCATAAAATCCTCCAAAGCTAGTTACGAAAATAAAATTGCCAAAGATTCCAAAGACAACCACAAAGCATTCTATAATTATGTCAAGAATCTAAATGGTAATGCTCAGATCTTTTCTGAGCTAAAACAGAATGGCATTAAATATACTGATCCGAAGGATATTGCCAATATCCTGGCAGATCGATTCAGTGCCAACTTCACCCCACTCTCACCCCTTAAATGGCCCATCTCAATACCGGAAGATTGCCAAATTCCAGTAATAACGGCCACACAGGTACAAAACGCACTCTCTAAAGCCAAGAATACAGCATCCATGGGACCAGATGACATCCCGGGCTGTGTACTACATGAACTACAATATGAATTGGCACCTCACCTAAGTGTCATGTTTAATCATAGCCTCACCTCAGGTTTCGTGCCCACTGATTGGTGCAGAGCTACAGTTATCCCAATCCACAAGGGGGGATCCACCTTGGATCCCGGAAACTACTGTCCCATCAGTCTGACAAGCCTTATCTGCAAGG